>NW_019396887.1:40803-118171 GCF_000591075.1 Eurytemora carolleeae | reverse complement strand
TTATTATTATTATTATTATTATTATTATTATCATTATTATTAATATTATTATCATCATTATTATTAATATTATTATTATTATTATTATTATTATTATTAGTATTATTATAATTACTATTTAGATCATTATTATTGATAGAATTAGGATCAAAAGTTAGTATACCTCTGAGTAACTGGATCTGCTGAAGGGCACCCATCTGGTAGAATAAAGTTAGTTCCAAGATAACTTACAATTGCCTCGAATTAAATAGTTTATAAGATAACAAGCTAAATCAAATTATTTATTTTCTAAATAAAGTTATTAGAGTTTCCCCAAAACTAACTTTGCAGATTTATATATCAAGGACTACAAAAAAATATAAAATGTCAGATCAAGGATAACATAAGAACATAACAGATAAGATAAGAACATAGCAGATAAGATGAGAACATAACAGATAAGATAAGAACATAAAAAATGTGTCCAACAAACTTTTCCTCGTACTTCCCCCCCCCCCCCTCCCCCACTATATAATGTAATTGCAAATCATAGTGTTCAGAAAACGCAATGTAATTTAAGACAGCCAGATATATTCAATTGATTGATTAATACAGGTCCGGCACTCCTAGTATAACATATATACAATATACAATATACGTATACTTAAAGCATTGATGGGAAACAGGCAACAGTTTTTAACCAAAGAAAGAATTGAAACTATATAATATATCTGAGTTCCTTATCCCAGGAACCTGCAGACTTGTGATTACAATTTAACCTATTTAACAATTTTTCCCCTTTTCTCTTTTATACTCTTTATACATGTCTCTTTGAAATATGTACTTCTTGGATATTTCTTATATTTTTTAGTTTTTAATAATTATAAATTGTATATTTGGTAAATCAAGACAAAGGCTTTTACATTTTTGTATACCGCCTGAGCCCCGAATTGATATTCCAATAAGGAAAACAGCATTAAAAAGATGGTTCTATTTCGACAATAAAACAATATATTAGAGTTTTGTTATACACCACTTCCTGTTCAGTCTGGATGCATTTTATCTAAATTTGCATACTTTGATAAATGCATTTGGCACTTGAACATATTTTACACTTGATTCATGGTATTTTAATTAAGCAGTTTAGGTTACAATTACATACAATACAGCATACAAAGTTGTAGGAAATAAAGCACAGTGGATTAAACACATCTTATTTCATCCTCTCAATTTTGATAAATTTTTTTTAAAAAATTGCGATATTTGAATTCCTTAAAACACCATATTTCATTTAAACATTTAAGCCATGAATAATAACAAATACTAAAACTTTAAAAGAAAACTAATGAATTATATAAATTTAAGAGTGATTTTTCGATTATTTAAATGTAAAAATTTGACCGAACGATCATTTATGCAAAATATATTTCACAGGGATTTAACCTATAACAGTTACGGTTTATATTTACATTTACATACAAGTCATAAAAAGAGAATATTTGACATTTACGTTTACATTTACGTTTACATTTACGTTTACATTTACGTTTACATTTACGTTTACATTTAATTAATATAAAGTAAACATAATTTACAGGGATATACCATTGACACAGAGGATATAGACTTTATATTCACGTTTACGTACATTTAATTAATATAAAGTAAATATAATTTACAGGGATATAACATTGACACAGAGGATATTGACTTTACGTTTACGTTTACATTTAATTAATATAAAGTAAATATAATTTACAGGGATATAACATTTACATGATTATTTACAATGTCTGTATTCAGGGATATTTAAGGATCCTTTGGATACGAAATACAAAACCTTCAAAAATAGACTAAATTCATAAATCTTATGTTTTATGTTAAACGTTAGAGTCTTTAAAAATTGTAAAGCTAAACCACTAAATGGGTATAATATCCAACAAGTTGCCGTTAGGTGGCAGTTAAAAACTTTTCGTGGAAACGTACCATATCGTGCCGGAACAACCATAGGCCTGCTTAGCCTAGCCTATGAGATCTTATGAGCAGTCTGTGTATATATATATAGTAGTCTGTGGTTTTACTCTAGAGCTGAGTCATGATTATTTATGTACACACTAATTTATTTACCTTGTTCATCTGTACTGCTCCAATAGAGAGAGAGAACACTATGTACAAGAGCAACATTCTAAATTAGAAATTAATCAAACTAATTGATCCTCAATATGATCCATTCCTAAACACAATCATGTGGACCTGGTTACTCATTTGATATTTTTTCTTATTTTTTGGGATATTTGAAATCTTAAAACAATCATCTTTTTTTGGCAACAGATTGTCATTGATCAATATTAACCTCATGAAAAGAGAAAACTAAATCTTTATAAATTAAGGTCTGTAAGATACTATAAAGTGCAGTATGTAAAACTAAATCTTTATAAATTAAGATCTGTAAGATACTATAAAGTGCAGTATGTAAAACTAAATCTTTATAAATTAATCCAATATCTTGCATTGAGCTCAATATTTATCCAATATCTTGCATTGAGCTCAATATTTATGATGAATTTAAACAAACTTAAGAGCTATCTTAACTTATTAAATAATGTAATCTATAATGTGTGTATTTTTGTGGCACACTTTTGCGGCCTTCCACAGAATATTGATTGTTTGATATGTGCATTGTGACATTGTCGATTGATAAGAAAAGTAAAAATTCTGAATATAAATGTAAGTTAACTGTTTAATAAAATAGAGCCTGCCTCTGGCTCTAGGGGGGGGGGGGGGCTAAGGTAGGGGGCACAGTGGGGCTGGCCCCCCCCTACGTGCCTGTCTACGGGGGGTCCAGGGGTCCCCCCCCCCCGCCCCCCTTACTACGCGCCTTTATTAAATTGCATCTTTCATAATACTTTTTGTTCTACTGTATTTTAGTATTCTATGCTCTGTACATTGTGAAATTATCTGTCCATGAGAAACATGCTCTGTCAATCTATGAAAAGTCCTTTCCATAAAATGTTCTATCTATGGAATGTCCCATCTATGAATTTCTTTTTTTATGAAATATCCTATCTATTAAATGTTCTATCTATAAAATGTCCACTCTATTAAATGTCCGTCTATGAAATGTCTTACTATGAAATGTATCAATATCGTATTGCACTAAATCTAATTGTTCTGAACTTACTGTTTGTACTTTTTTTTACAGTACACTAACTTATTTTACTATATAGGATGTGTACCTATCTGTTTACAGTACACTATCTTATTTTACTATATAGGATGTGTACCTATCTGTTTACAGTACACTAACTTATTTTACTATATAGGATGTGTACCTATCTGTTTACAGTACACTANACTACTGTATCTAGACCTGTATGTACTACTGTATCTAGACCTGTATGTACTACTGTATCTAGACCTGTATGTACTACTGTATCTAGACCTGTTTGTAATACTTTATCTAAACCTATTTGTACTACTGTATCTAGACCTGTATGTACTACTGTATCGAGTCCTGTATGTACTACTGTATCTAGATCTGTATGTACTGCTGTATCTGGACCTGTATGTACTACTGTATCTAGTCCTAGAACTGCTTGGCTCCAAGGTCAACTATACACTGAGAAGAATCAGTGAGAATCTTCATCCTGCGGCAGATTTAATAAAATAATAAAATTGTGGGAAATTCATGTTTCTCAAAAACCTGAATTTTAATTTTTGCCCTGCAAAAACATTTATATATTTTTCTCTATCAAAACTTTAAAGAAAAGGATGCCTTCTAGTTTCTTCGGTCGTTCTTTCATCGTCGTATTTATCTATTCATAGCCTGGACCAGGCATCCTTTATTTTGATGGATTCAACCAACATAATTCATCAAAATAATTCACCAACATTAATCAACCAACATAATTCATCAAGATAAATCACCAACATGAATCAACAAACATAATTCATCAACATAATTCACCAACATGAATCAACCAACATAATTCATCAATATAATTCACCAACATGAATCAACCAACATAATTCATCAACAACATGAATCAACCAACATAATTCATCAATATAATTCACCAACATGAATCAACCAACATAATTCATCAATATAATTCACCAACATGAATCAACCAACATAATTCATCAAATAATTCTCCAACATGAATAACCAACATAATTCATCAAAATAATTCACCAACATGAATCAACCAACATAATTCATCAAGATAAATCACCAACATGAATAACCAACATAATTCATCAATATAATTCTCCAATATGAATCAACCAACATAATTCATCAAAATAATTCTCCAATATGAATCAACCAACATAATTCATCAAAATAATTCTCCAATTTGAATCAACCAACATAATTCATCAATATAATTCACCAACATGAATCAACCAACATAATTCATCAAGATAAATCACCAACATGAATCAACCAACATAATTCATCAACAAAAATCATCAACACATAAAACATAATCTATCAACATAATTCATCAACATAAATCATGAACACATAAAACATAACCTATCAACATAGATCACCAACATGAATAACTGACATAATTCATCAACATAAATCACCAACATTATTCATCAACATAAAGCACCAACATGAATAACCGACATAATTCATCAACATAAACCACCAACATGAATAACCGACATAAGTCATCAACATAAATCACCAACATGAATAACCGACATAATTCATCAACATAAATCACCAACATGAATAACCGACATAATTCATCAACATAATCACCAACATGAATCAACCAAGACAATCTATCAATATAAATCACCAACATAAATCAACTAACTTAGTGTTAATGGTAACTCTGCCACTATACAGAGTTACCATTAACATATATACTATACAGGGTTACCATTACATAATACTATACAGGGTTACCATTAACATATATCCTATACAAGGTTACCATTAACATATATACTATACAGGGTTACCATTAACATATATCCTATACAGGGTTACCATTAACATATATCCTATACAGGGTTACCATTAACATATATCCTATACAGGGTTACCATTAACATATATACTATACAGGATTACCATTAACATATATCCTATACAGGATTACCATTAATATATATACTATACAGGGTTACCATTAACATATATACTATACAGGGTTACCATTACATAATACTATACAGGGTTACCATTAACCTATATAATGTACAGGATTACCATTAACATATATACTATACAGGATTACCATGAATATATATACTATACAGGATTACCATTAACATATATACTATACAGGGTAATTATTAACATATATACTATACAGGATTACCATTTACATATATACTATACAGGGTTACCATTAACATATATCCTATGAAGGATTACCATTAACATATATTCTATACAACCATTAGTTTTGAGCGACATAACTCGATAGATGTAAAGTTTTTAAAAATAATTTGAGATTATCTGAACGAAAGGGTGGGAATATGGTCAGATAACCCCCCCCCCCTCCCCCAAGTTCCCTTTTCCCCTTTTACGGTCCGGTCAAGTTTTCATATATGGTTAAACATGGGAGTGGAGACTGAAGGGTAGATATTACTTCAGGTTAATCAATTCGTAATATTATTCTCAGCTTAACTGATGCAATAACACACAGTTTAAATACTGTTGCATAGTTTTTATATTTTGGCAATATCCCGGCATCACAAGGATCTCCTCAAGACCAGGGGTCTTGCACCCGCACTTAAAGCTAGGGTATCCAGCGAACAAAAACTGTCGCCAAAAAAATATAGATATTTTCGTTCTTATTTCCCGAGCAAAAAATTCCACAAAAACCATTGCTGCAATAATTATTTGAAAAATTTTCGCAAAACGATTTACCCTTTTCGCATTAAACCCTACATACAGCTGTCTGCATTCTGCTAACTGAGATGTATTTGCTTTTAGTGATGGGACAAGAATCTACTCTCCTATCATGATGATATTTGTTAATAAAGATTAATTTACTTGACTTGGTTTCATGGTTCTAGGTGGCTGGGGGTAAAAATTAAACAAAACATATGAAATTGAAAACTAATAATCCAATTGAACTTGAAAAGTATGATCATTTATTTTATTTTATTTGAATTAAGTTACTACTGATTTTAAACAAACAAACATCTATCATATTTAGAATTTAAATATTTAAATAAAAAGCAGTATTTATAAATTGATTAAAATTGGAACTTTGAAATATGTGAAAAAAATTTTCATTTTTAATGACTTCAATGATAAAAATAAAATAAATCATTTGAATAATAACAAATATACAAGTGAAAAGTAAATGAATATTATTAATAATTCAGATTTTTGTTTTGTTTTTAAGATTGAGTACCGAAGTCCTCTAAAGTGTGGCGTGAACGATTACTACAGAATTCTTCAGGAAAATTTCTTCTCGATATTTTAATAGATTTTTGAAAGGAACATTATTTCAAGTGACTCGTAATTTGTAGAGCGTTATGATCAATTCACAACGATACACATGCATTGATTAAAACATGATCTGAGCAACAATAAGGAATATATCGTCACTTTATATCCATGTAAAGTAATGAATTCTGACAATTTCGTCTTCGTCACTTTCGTGTCTTCTGCATAACACAGTCACTCATAGAAGCGTCGATTCAAAATTTTCAATTTTCAGCTGGAAAAACATGGATAATTCATTCATCCATGATAGGACAAAGGTCTACAGGATACCGTTGTGAATCGGACATGCCACTCTGTAAATCTAGGCTCACTTGAAATTTCGTCTAATGTCGTTTTTTAATGATGTCGTCCATTTGAAAACAATTATGCGCAAAATAATGCGCTTTGTCTTCAAGTAAAAATAAAACTAAAAGTTGAAAACAAGTCTTTTTTTATTTTTCTAGATTTTACTGCTGAGAAAATAAAATGTGTTTTACTTTTATTTACTTTTTTACTTTCTTATTAGCTAACTCTGGGTGTGGGTCTTGCATCAACTCTGCAATAATTTGGTAATTTTAATAATTTGATTTCTCTGCATTTCTTGAGTTTCATTGTCAGGACTTTTATATAGTCATCCGACACGACACGACCAGAAAACATACAAAATATTTAATCTTTATTTTCTTTTCTTTCTCTTTGTGTTTGTTTTCCGCTCATTCGTTTGTTTAATGTTTTAGATTTTTCACTTATATTGGTATTTTCTTATTTATTCCTAGATGCTTTTAATCCTTTTTTCTATACTTTCTCTTTTTGCTTGTTTTTCGCTTTTTCGTTTGTTCGATATTTTAGATATTTTCACTTGTATTGGTATTTTCGTATTTTTTCCTAGATGCTTTTATTTATTTTTTTCTATAATTTTTGTGTTTTTCACTCATTCGTTTGTTTGATATTTTAGATTTTTTCACTTGTATTGGTATTTTCTTATTTTTTCCTAGATGCTTTTAATTATTTTTTTCTATAATTTTTGTGTTTTTCACTCATTCGTTTGTTTGATATTTTTTTATTTTTTCATTTTTATTGGTATTTTCTTATTTAAACCTAAATGTTTTTCTCTTTTTTTCTTTTAATTATCTGATTTTTTTCGGGTTCGTTTATTCTTATTTCCATTTGTATTGTTATTAATTGGGTTGATTTCTTTGTCTTTTTTGCCTTATTCTTAGATTTGTTTATCTGTTTGTTTGTTTCTAACATTTGCAAAGAGTTTTAAAAAATAATTTAATTTGTATTGGTTCGTTAGTTTTATGAGTAAATGAAGGTAATTAAAGGGGTTGTTCAGTTCCATGAAAATACAAAAAAAACATTTACGTTAACAAGAGGTCGTTAACATTCAAATCGTTATCTTTCAACCCATTGCCAAGGACAGAATGAATAATTAGAATTATGAAATTTTAACAACGCTGAAACAAGTTTATTATAATAAAAACCATCACACCCTCCCACCGCAGCTCCAGGTGAAAATTATTAAATACGGTGACCAAAAAAAAACGATGGAATTAAGTAAGATATATTCAGACTAAACGATAACACAGCTTTTATAAACGCAGTCTATGTAGAGTCTTTTTTTAACACAGACAAGTTTAAAACCCAATGAATAATTCATGTTTTAAGAATTCACATTCATTCCTAATTTTTTTTGGGCACCCTTAAAATATTTATTTACGTTGAAGGCTAATTAGAAAAGCTAAAATTATGATAATTATTATTAGAAAAAAATAAAAGTAATCACAGTCACAGCTTAATAATCAAAATAATTAAACAAAAATCTAAAATTAAAACAAAATAATCGATTTGTTATTGTCCTTTTTTCAGCCCTGCGTTCTTCAATTTACAGTTGGAGCTTTTGAATACGACCTTAAACAGAATCTGGCCTGTATGTTAGGTTAGTTTATAGTTTTGAATACGACCTTAAAGAGAATCTGGCCTGTATGTTAGGTCAATTTATAGTTTTGAATACGACCTTAAACAGAATTTGGCCTGTATGTTAGGTCAGTTTATAGTTTTGAATACGACCTTAAACAGAATCTGGCCTGTATGTTAGGTCAGTTTATTGTTTTGAATACGACCTTAAACAGAATCTGGCCTGTATGTTAGGTCAGTTTATTGTTTTGAATACGACCTTAAACAGAATCTGGCCTGTATGTTAGGTCAGTTTATTGTTTTGAATACGACCTTAAACAGAAATTGGCCTGTATGTTAGTTCAATTTACAGTTTTAAATACGACTTTAAAGGAACCGTTCACTTATTTGGGTAATTTTCAAGGTAAGCTAAATAGCCTATTCGCTGTTGATTGGTAATAGTCTTACTTTTTAAAGACAACTGTGGCCGGAGAAAAGGCCGATTTTTCGTTCAGAATTTGAGCGGAAAGGGACTGTCCCTCTCTATAGACACAATTTCTTCTTTCTATTTGATCAGATAAAGGTTTAAAGAGTATCCTTGTAAATTGGACATACCGCTTGATCTGTTAAAGGGACAGATCGGCTATGTAAGGTAGCTAAACTGAGTATGCAGTGCTGTGGACAAATTCTTTAGGATTCATTTGATACATATAAAACTTTTCCACAATGTATAATTACTGAGTTTGAGTGCATAGTCGACGTTCAAAATTATGAATTTGGGTGAGTACGTTTTCAGAATAGGTTTTTTTTTTAAATTATTAATAAACCACGACGAAAAATAAAGTAAAAATTTTACCGTAAACTAATTAGATAGCTGGGAGCATATTTCCCAAAAGAAATTTGTCAATAAATCAATGCTAGAATCAATTATTTCGTTTTCATCATTATATGAAAATTCTTATTTTCTGTGAAAATATTTCTTCAAATTTTTCAAATGTCGTCTTTTCAATAATAATTCCAGAAAATCTGCAGAAAATCTTTGCGAATAATGAGAAACTAGAAAAATGAGAAAATAGGAACTAATAATTGAACAAGATTACTTATTTTCGATGATAAGATTAAATTTTTATTTTCTCAATCTGTTCATAGACAACTAATTATTTTATTGTAGAATTTTGTTTACATTTTTTGTCGTCGTTATTTAATAATTTAAAAAAAAATTCTGAAAACGTATCCACTGAAAAGTACGATTTTGAACATCGACTTTGCGCTCAAACTCAGGATTTACAGATCTTTAAAAGGTTTAATATGTCTCAAATGAATCCTAAACAATTCATACTCAGTTCAACTACCTTACATAGCCGGTCTGTCCCTTTAATGGAGTTCCAGAAGAAATTACGACTACAGTCCCTTTTACTTGTCAATGTTTTGTCTGTTTTTTTTTGCTTCCCCAAGCTAATTGTAAAAATAGTATATGTCGGAGGGTCGTTCCTCACCCACAAAAGATAAAGACGTCCAGACTATAGTCCACAAATAGAAGATTCGTGTTAGCTCTATGTTAGCAGGTCTATATAATTTCGTCTTTTACTGGTCTGATTGTTAGTTTTAAATATTTGCTATTTAAATCGTTTTGTATAAAAATATAATGTTTTTCGTCACATGTTCAGTAACCGAATTCGATGAATTGAAGAGTTTGCTGAACTTCCTAGAGCCGGTTCAAATCCTGAATAACCGATTCAAATTCCTCATGAATCTTTAAATTTGAATCGGGGATTCAGGATTTGAACCGGCGGTAGGTAGAGACCTAGCTCAAATTCATTAAAAAAGCAAGATAATCGAAGTAAAAATTAATCCTATAATCCATAGTTTGGGAGGTCTCTAAATGCAAGAGCACTATAGTATAAAACTTTATATTGTTTAGAAAGTGAATTTGAAGAACTGAGTCTTCATATTGACAGATTATCTGAAGCTCTAAGAAGGTGAAATTTAAACTTTATTATTTAAACTATAATTCTGCTCAACTCCCTGTTCAACTACTCTTGCAACTTTTTAAACTTTTTAAAAGGTGTTATACTCGTGTGGGTCAATCTCACGAATTTAAAATCATACTTGATTTCTTCGATCTTATGATAGTTAATCAATTGCAAAGTTTGTATTATAAAGAAATTGTAAAATTTTCGGTGAACTTTTTAAGTTACAAGAACTTTTTACAGTAATGTTACAAGAAGAGCAATGATTAACCCAATCTTTAGATGTCGTTCAGTTATTACCGTAATACCTTCTTTTTTCTAAATGAATTAGTATTTTTTTTAATTTTCTTCAGACGGCTTGAGGTTACTGAAAGTATTCTTGATGATCCGAAGTACAACCAGAAAACAAGTTTTAGTTTTCAAAATAACAAACAAACAAATCCAACTAGATACAACAAACATACAAACAACCATCATAAGGCCAGCAACAACAACCCTTACCACAACAACAGCAACCCTTACCACAGCAACAGCAATCCAACCGATAACAGCAAGCATCCAATGTACAATCATAAAAATATACATAAGCATGATGTTGATGCAACTAATGAAAATAATTATAAGATCAGGGAAGCCACGTACAATCATCAGAATACATCGTTTAATATCAATTACAATTTCAATAGATCTCCAGAAACATACTTTGAAAAGAGTATCATCAACTAGTTGAGCACTTTTTGTGGATATAATTACATTTATTTTGGAAAATGAACATTTTTATATTTTATATTTCTTGTTTAAAAACACACATGAGAAACAGTTTGTAAAGTACTTTATAAACTCTTGAATCTTTTAAAGGATAAAAAAGTTTCTTACAGTAAAACCCTAAATATTAAATACATCGAAAAAATTTATAAAATGTCGTCTTGACAATTTTTCAATGGGTTTATACTATTTTACTTAAATCTCAGTAATTGCGAAAATAAATAAATAGCCATGAATATATGGGAACAGTTTTATAGAGCTCCATCCAATCATTTAATTAAAAAACTAAATATCTGCAACATTCCATTATCAGAAAGGGAAGAATACGACATTTGATAAATTCTTTCGATGCATTTGATATTTAGTTTTTTGAACATATCTTAAGTTACAACGTCAAAAAGTGGACACAACAAACAAAAAACAATTGAGCATTGTTTTTAGAATTTGTATTTGTATTTGAACTATTGAGTTCTGAAATCGGTAGAGTAAAGCAATTTCCAATTTAGTTTATTCTTTTTAATGAACAAAAATTACAATGATCTCGTAATAATATATAAGATTTGATGATACCCGCAAAATGTAATAAAAATACTTAAATTGGCACCATATTTTAGTTTTCTAATACTTATATTAAACCTTTTAATTTCATATTTTTACGAACTCTATGGATTTCAAAAATGCTGTATATTTTGTCATTTTTTATTTTATCAATAAAAGTTTTTATTTAGAACTTGATCTTTCTAAAGAAACAAAGACAATCTTAGATATAATCTATACGCAGCTATACAATATTTGTAGCAACTTTGACTGATGATCTTCTGACCAATTATTAAAGTTCGTGTTGTGACAGGATAGGTTATGGCTGGGACAAAATTATGAAAATTAAACTTGATTTTTCAAATTCATGAAGTAAATAGTAAATAAAGCACAAACAACGTAGATAAGAGTTTATGTGTAGAATACAGTAAAGAGTTACCATAAAGACTTTATTGCCGACCTTAAACTCTTTAAATATGACGATCTGAAGGTTAAATCTAATTTTTTGTCTTGAAAATAGTATTCTAAATATAAAATTAATGATCTGGGAAATATGTAAAAAAGTGTCAAGTTGAGAGAGTCTGGGGAACCAGAAAGTTAAAAAAGGCTGAATTTATTCGATACACTGGTACACAGTGTCTCTGAATTCTCAGCCTTGTGGGATGACCATTAGGATACTCCTATACAAACTGTGGTTTTAAATTTAAAATATGAAAACCATTTTTGATTTAATTTATATATCTCTAGTCTCTGTTGCATTACTATTCTTCCATTCTTTTATAAACACGGGTACATGTGACATTCTCCACTGTTAATTTAGCAATCATGATGTCCCCCTCCACCTCCCTCGTAAACACGGTGTTCTTCTCCCCTGGGTTCCCAACCTGGTCCAGGGTCAACAGATTCCCTGGTAAAAGACGACATTTAAGCTCATTACGTAACATTCATGAAAATCTTGAATTTAGTTACAAATACAAGTGAATAACATCAAGTTTACTTTGATCTGGACGAAAAACAAAATAATATACAGTGAAACCCTTAATAGCGAATACATTGAAAGAATTTATCAAATGTCGTATTCATCACTTTCTTATAATGGAATGTTGCAGATATTTAGTTTTTTAATTAAATGATTATATGGAGCTCTTTAAAACTGGTCCTGCATATTGATGGCTATTTATTTATTTTCGCAAATACTGAAATTTACGTAATATAGTATAAAACTCATTGAAAAATTGTCAAGTCAACATTTGATAAATTCTTCCAATGTATTCGTTATTAAGGGTTTCACTGTATAAATCTTTTATTTTTAAGGAGATATTTACAGATTTCTTATTTGCAACCCTGATATGAGCACATTTTTTTTATCAAGGTTGATTGATATCTTAGCTAATTTAATTTTGATCCGTAGATTTGCATATTTTGCGGATCCAGGCACAGTATACATGAATCCAAATTATTACGGATCAAGTGAATCCAGATCCGGATGCTAAGCACTGAAAATACCAAACAGTTACACAGATAAAACAAGAAAATGATGGTAGTCATTTTTTTATGTCAGTAATTTTTTTATTCTAACCAACGAGGTTATAGTGTATAGAGTGATGATGTACGCTAATCCTTTACTAATTATATAGGCCATGAACTATACCGAGAGCGTACTGCATATTTGTTTATTATAAATTGATTCTGTATAGTATATCATTATCAGTAAACAGTTGTAAGTGTACAATACAGCTAACTGTGCACACAGGTAGAGAACTATCATCCCCCCTAATTCTAACCCTTATGGTAAACTAGAGTCCATGATGAGAGTCTTAAACTAAGAACCCATTTTTAAACTAAATGTATTTTTATTGTATACTTTTTTATTAGGCTATGTATTTTAAATATTTAAGTAAATAATGTCTCTCTCAGGCTATTCTTAAGAAACTTTAAATGAGAGATAAAAATATGATTAAAAATAGTCCAAAACAGACAGGATGTACTCAGTACTGGTATTTTATAAATCCCTGTGGAAATGATTTTACAATACTCTTACAAGTTAACATTCACAAAAATACCAACATAAACCAAATACTCCCTCTCTTATCATCTGTATATTCTTTTAAATCGTGTATACCTGTTCTAGTAGCAGTAGTGGTAGCTCTCCTACCGTCCAGGGTGTCCTCAATAAAAGGTTCTCCTAGTCTAAACGAAATTTCCGTGCTCCGGACAGTCGTCAGTGTTCTGAAATGATGATATGTTATTCAAACAGTTTTTCATTTTTTTATGAAAATCTTACTTTATGGTGTAAAGTCCATCTTGGTCGATTTCGACAACATTAATAGGAACAACCGAGCCAGCAAGTCGTCTTCGTACCATCCCTACACCCAGAGCCTTTAGAAACTCATCAAACTTAACAGAAAATCGGTTTTTATATTTTACAACACGGAGATTTGATTTATAAATGAGTGTAAAAGTGGAAGTTTAAATTTCACCATTAGAGATTGTAATAAAAAGTTTTTGTTTTTGCTTTACAATTGGAAATTAAAGACCATTGACGTCATATTATATAATTAATATTCGTGTTAACGGCTATCGTCTATATTTTAGCCAATAAAAATTCTTAAAGTATTCGTATAAAGTTCATGACTAATTATGTCCAAACGATAAATATAAAAATTACCATTTCTGACGACTCCATTTTGTATTTACCAGGTAAAGGATCAATCTCAACACTACAAAGAAAAGATTAAAAATTTAAACATAAAGGTTTCATAAAAAAAGATTCACGACTCACCAAATATTTCCATTTCTTAGGATTCCATTTGAACCTGATCTATCACCTTCCTCCTGCCCCTCCTCTTCTTCTTCCGTTTCCCCTTCATCATGCACCTCCTTACCAACCACCCTTTCAGAACAATTCATAGAACTAAAATATTTCAAATGTTAAAATCAAAATCAAATCAAGTTAAATATCAAATCAAATCTGAATTTTGCCGGATAAAGAATTGATTTGATTTATTTACTACTATCTGGAATACCCACAGTTGCCCAGGTTTTAAAAGCCCTTTGGTTTGGGGGAAAAAATCGGCTCGCTCAAACGTACCTATATATATATATGTATATATATATATATAAAGCTTTATAGAAACACGGAAAGTTTCCATAAAAATCAAATATCACAAAAGATATCAAAACTTAATTATGATGTAAATTTATTTCTAAAAATCCTTAATTCTTTTAATGTTGGAGATTTTAAATAACAACGGGTTAGAATAAAAACGAAAAACGTATTTTTACAGACTTAATCGTGATATATTATATTACATTTTGGGTCGTGTATACTGTATAGTATCATTCTACACAATTCGTTCTATCTAACCAAACAAAAGTTTAAGCCTTCTGTTCATATTTTGACATTAAAACTTGAAGATAATCCAATATGAGTATAACATGGGACACTCTGCAATACTGAAGTCATAACACAGGGAGACTTAATTTAATATGACAAATGAGAGAAGACTAAAAGATCGTCTTTGATATCTGCAGTGTATGAATATATACTATATATTAAATAACATAGTGTTTATCAAATCTATTTGGAAAGCATACAACTTTTGATGTAAAAATGTTTTGTCACTTGATATGCCATGAAATATCAAAGACGATCTCTGAGTTTTTTCCTCACCCTTAATAACGAATACATCGAAAGAATTCATTAAATGTCGTATTCTTCACTTTCTGATAATGGAATGTTGCAGATATTTAGTTTTTTAATTAAATGATTATATGGAGCTCTTTAAAACTGTTCCTGCATATTGATGGCTATTTATTTATTTTCGCAAATACTGAAATTTACGTAATATAGTATAAAACTCATTGAAAAATTGTCAAGTCAATATTTGATAAATTCTTCCAATGTATTCGTTATTAAGGGTTTCACTGTAGTAAATGCTAATTTAATATATGTAAAATAAAACTAAATATTACCAGCTCTTATTATCGTTTATATCACGGTCAGGGATTTTTTTCTCTTTCTCATCTTCTAAAAAAAATAAAAACGTGAAAATTATTTTATTTAATTATTTTTTAAACAATAGAACTCTACCTATGTTGTTAACAATTTCTGTCTCCTGATCCTGATTTACTAAACTACTCCCTGTACTCCCAACTAACACACTCTTCCGGCCTGTATCCTAGACAATATGAATCATGTGTAAACAGATAAAGCATGTTGAGTAATAATTTAAATATTTATTTTATGATTTATTCAACCTGGTTGGATATTGACAGTTTCTTAGCACTTGGAGTTTCTATCTTTGAGGTTGAGAGCTTCCAAATATCGGCAGGAGTGGATCCTGAACAGTTTCAGAATAAAATCATGATTTAGCAGAAAAAAACAGGAGTACCCAAAAACTATGAGAATTTAATACGACCTAACACTCTAGGAATATAACTATCTGAATGTCGTATTCTTCCATTTATAAAGTATTTTGATTACAACTACAACAGCAAACAAAAAAGTTTAAAGCTGCAGGGAAATATGAACATACAGATGATTAAATTCAATACGACGCAGGTCTCTGAAGTCTCATTCTTTGTGGGTAACTCTGAATATAAAAGTTATGAGCAAGCAGTTATCTATTTATACTAAAAGTTTGCCGCCCCACCACCTGAAAGGCAGGCGGGCTCCAAGGAGGAGTTTAAAAGATGAACAATTTACCAACGTAAAGACGTCTTAAAGGTCTCAAATGAATCCTAAGAAAGTTCTCTACAATAATGCACTCTCAGCTCATCTACCATGTTTATGCAGTCACTCCCTTTAATTGGTGACAATATGTTGATGAACTTAACCTGATAGTTTTCTAGGAGTTCCTCGACCTGACTTAGAACTGCCGCTGTATATTCTTCGACCTACATTCTAAAACAGAATTTAAACATGGCTGCCATCAAACTACCAACAGAGAAATAATGAACATTAACTTTTGTTAAAAATTATCTATCTTGAACTGCAATACAATTTAACTTTAAACCAAAAGACTGCAAATATGTAAACAAATCATGAATGTCTTTAGATATAAAAAAACTTGGCTGGCATAAGAATTATAAACAAACATAGGTGCCTGCCATTTAACCACAAAAATTGAAAAACATAGCAATCATCGAAATACATAGCGACATGTCTGTCGAAGTCGTGTCAATCATTAATTGACTGAAGTCATTGATAGATTCCAGAATACAGATTCCAGAATACAGATTCCAGAATACAGATTCCAGAATACAGATTCCAGAATACAGAAATACAGATTCCAGAATACAGATTCCAGAATACAGATTCCAGAATACAGATTCCAGATTATACAGATTACAGAATACAGATTCCAGAATACAGATTCCAGAATACAGATTTCAGATTATACAGAAAGCAAAATACAAAGTATTTTTTTATTTTTACCTTTTCTATCTCCTTGTCAAAGTCTGGGACAGTAAAGAAAAGGTAGGATTTAGGAACAATGTATTCCTAAAAAAATATAAAACTTTTCAAAACAAATACCATAGATTTAAGGGAAACACGGGTTATTTTCAAAATTTAATTCATTTTTTGAGAAATGAATTTTAAAGAAGTGTAAAGGGTGTAAGTCATATCTTAATATAATGGGTGGATATTTGATTTATATCTTGTCCTGTACATTTTTAAATATTACAATTACAGATTACAAAACCACTGCAGTGATATTTCAATTCATGATTACCTTAATAAACAGTCCGATCTGTATATGTGCTTCTAGTAGATCCTTCTTATTCTGATATTGTGGGTGTTCTGGTTCAGGTAGTGCAGGAGGATTAAAGAAATTAAAAAACGAGTTCTTTCTGGCAAACCTGAATTTTTTTAACGATTTAATTAATATGATTTTTTTTTTGATTTAATTAATATGATTTTTAACTGATGGATTACATATATGTATTTTTTCCTTGCAAAAGAAGAAACGTCATATTTTTATCAAAGTTCGTTGGAGCACCCAAGCCAATTTCAAAGTTCTACTTCATTAATTCGTCAAAATTTGATAGATAAAATTGATCATTCATCAATATTTGAAGAATCGAGCTACCAAGTTGAATTTAGCTCCGGTGCTCCAACAAACTTTGTCAGATGAAAAAGTGCTTATAATGATATAAATTTTGATGATACATATAAACTAGGTGTTCTATCTTTTATGCATAAATACTTTTATGAAAACCTTCCAGCTTTCTTCCATGATATGTTTAATTCTTTAGCTGAACCAAATAGAACAAAATCATATAAACTTGAACGGGTTCTCTTTAAAACTCTAGAATGTTTTCCCTCTGCTTTATTTCCAAAAATATGGAATTCGATTGAATTAAAGCTGAAAGAAACTAAATCTGCAAAATCGTTTAAAAGTAAAGTCGCCAAGATCTCTTTAGATAGTTATGCAAATTATATCTGTAAAAAAAAACTGTGTATCATGTGGATAAACTTAGTCTTTACTATCTTCATCACCCTGTATTTCATAAACATGATTTTAATAACTTATGTTACCCTCTGTTCCAACCCTTACGCTGAGTATCCTCCCTTTCCCTTATACTCCCTCACCTCCTCCTTACCATTTTCCTGATTTATCATCATTCTTATGTTTAAAATGTACAATGTACATTGTTTTTATCTGCAATTCTCATTCGTTTATAGTGGGCCAACCAATTAAAACAACCTACTCTGGTTAGGCGGGTCCAAACTACATAGTAAATTGTGATTTTTTTATTTGTATTATCTCGTGCTTTGTAGTTGAATAAAATATGAAATATGAAATATAAAAAACTTAGAATCGGAAACCAAATAAATCTTCAAATCTTGAGAGTTGAAGGTCGCCATAAAAATCTAATCAACGCTAAGAAAAAAGAAAAAAAAACTTACTTTGTGATTATTTTATGGTTTTGTAGTTTCTTGACAGGACGGATTGTCAGATTCTTGTGTCTATTCCACTGCACTTTACATCCTTCACACTGAACTACCTGGGGACCTAATATTCACGAAAAATAAAATCAAAAATGTTCTTGTCAATTTTAAATTACAAAATCTTCGAGGAACTTGCGTCTTTTAGACCTATATCTTTGAAACCTTATGGTAAACCTTTTATATTTCAAACTTATATTACTTGTTTTTGTTGGGTTGCAAAGATATAGGGATTAAAAAATCAGAGTTTGTGACAAAGACTTAATTTATTTTCTATGAATTGAATTCAGTCTTATTAAAACAAAATACAAACCTTCATACTGAAGAAACGAAGCATCTTCAGGTGGCATAAAGTTGATTAAATAATCCTTCGTTAGAACAATATTTCGAAAATATTCGTTCTCCTGCAAAAATATGACTTTAAAAACTATTTCTATAAAAATCATGTATCTCTTAAATTATTATTATTAATTATAATTTCTTAATTATTAATCTTTAGATAAATTTTCACTGTCAATTATTAATCTTGTATAATTTCCAGGTATTTTTATTATTATTCTTATATATTATATTCTTATTATATTATTCTTTGCTATAGAATGATTTTAGAAAACAATTCTAAATTTAGAAGGTTGACTTTTGTAGAGAAAGTTTAGCTTACAACCAAAGCTGGGTGCCTCTAATTGATCCTTATCCCTTCTCCATCCTTGAATAGTATTCCCCCTCTCCTCATCTTTGACGGTTTCAAGGGGGGGTTGGCAGTCCATTACCCCCCCCCCCCCATGAGTGCAAATATAAACATATATATATATATATCCTCCTCCATAAAATACATCCGGGATAACCCAAGTTTTTATCGACCACTGAAACATTGTTATGTAAATACTGCTCAATGCTCTGATTGAACGGGTCATCTTATTACCATCGACAGGTCGGTCAACCTGGGAAGAATGACGATACACCCAAAGAGGTTTACCTCAATTTCGGACATCAATGTTTTAAATGCCTTTACTTCAAGCGACACAAGAAAACTAAATTATTGTAGATTGAAATAAAGGAGGATATTTTTTTATATTGAACAAAAATCCCTTTATTTACTTTTAGACTTCTTTTGGTTATTTTTAATTCTAAAAATAAACATATAAACTACTTGCAGCCTCCTGCAAGAAAATTAGCATGATTTACAAAAAAAATTGACTATTAAGACATTTGCCTACCCTATACTATAAAGAAAATGTAATTGTTGTAGGGTTAGGGCGGTAAATAGAACTTTTTAGCAATAGAGGAGGGGGGGGGGGGTAATTTTTTTTTTAAAGATTACCCCCCCCCCCATCTTAAATCCTGAAACCGCTCTTTGAGTATATATTTAAAGCCTACCCTGAAACTGAAGTTGATCCTGAACCCACTGAGTTGAATAAGATTAGTTACAGAAATATCCACCAAGTTCTCCAGTGCTGGTATATCCGTTGCCTTTAAATTTACAAATATCAAATCCTGACAGATTACTTTTTATAAAATTACATAAGTCCTGTAACTTACAAAAATCCTTTTGATTTTGCAGAGATTTCCAACGTAATTTTAGAAAACACCCCGCTGCAAAAAATATAGTAAAAATCAAAAGATAACCCCGCTGCAAAAAAATATAGTAAAAATTCAAAAGTGAGACTTTGCTAATTTTGAGCCGTAAAAATTCGCGAGCCAATTTCTGAAGAATAAATTATTATATTATTAGAGATCGTAAATGTTGAATCAAATAGTGATAATATTATAATTTAATCGGGATTTTGTAGAAATCTCAAAGGAATTAACTTATTTCTCCAAAAGATGCTGACTGATACGTTCGGAATGGAAAATCAATACAAAAATTTTAATCTCAGATTTTTTTTGAAAATGCAAATATCATTGCTGATCAGAAAATAGTTTTAAAACTGTTTAATACGAGCTAAGGAAATCGTTAGGTTTCTTACTTGTACAATATTCTTGAGGTTTCTAGAGTTTAGTAGAACCTTGAGCCAGTATCCTGGGATACCTGGATCCCTAAAAAAACCATAAACTATATCATGTACTGCAGTATCCTGAGGACACACTATGATGAGGTCCCAGTTATGAGGACGTATAAGTAAGGTGGGGTGGTCTAATAAGGACGCACTAATGAGGACACACTAATGAGGACACACTTTGATGAGGTCCCAGTTATTAGGACGCATAAGTAAGGTAGGGCGGTCTAATAAGGACGCACTAATGAGAACACACTAATGAGGACACACTATGATGAGGTCCCAGTTATGAGGACGTATAAGTAAGGTGGGGCGGTCTAATAAGGACGCACTAATGATGACACACTAATGAGGACACACTATGATGAGGTCTCAGTTATGAGGACGCATAAGTAAGGCGGGGTGGTCTAATAAGGACGCACTAAGGAATACATACTTCTGAGTCTACGCACTGTGACAGATCAATTATTTATTTCAATTTTTTTTTTTACCTTTCAATATTAGGATCAGACTCTGGATCAACAGGTTCGCCTTCTATCAGTTTCCGTCTTTAGGAATACGGTTCAGGTATTGAAAGAAAAAAAAATACATGAACAAATATTATTTTCAAAAAAAAATGAAACCTGCTTTGTATAGTCAAAGGAATTGAGTTTTTGCCACATACTCAGATTTTCTAATTCTTATAACTTAGCAACCCGTTTTCCTAGACCTTTGATATTTCAAACTATTAATTTTGGTAGATCAAATAGTCTAAGTAATTAAGTAAAGTAAGTAGAAATATCAAAGGTTTACACCATCAGGTTGCAAAGATATAGGGATTAGAAAATTTAATATTGCACGTCTTATTTTGAGATTGAACTACTACTAAGTATAAACTTATTACGGTTGGAAAATGAATGTTTAAATCAAGAAAAATGTGAAATTTAGCATAGTTTTTTATTATTCTTTTGTACTACTCATATTCACAAACCTAGTCTGATAAATATCCTCTTTCTTCTTGTCGTAAACAGCTTCAAGTAAAAATATTTCTCTGAAAACAACAAAATTATTTTAAAATCATGAGTCATGACTACAAGGTTCAACAATGAATGTTTTATACCTATGCATCTCTCCTTCTAAGCGCTTCTGTTGGAGTAAAATGATCTTGAGCGCGTTCACGCGCATTTTTTCCTCCTGAGAACAAACAAGTTTCTTGGTGGTGAATGTGATCGGGGAATAAAATAATACAGTAAAAATATCTCGGAAGTAGGAAATATATTTCGATGTCGTTATTGTAGATTTAATGAGAAAAAAATCTCCAGAAGATCATTCGAACTGTTAAAAAGAAAATGACCTTCTTTGACATTTAATTCGCTTATTTATAGAAGATTTGTTTTTCCTTTGTTAGCTTCCTTAGCTTCTTCTTATGATGTTTCTTTGCAGGAAGTTCTTCAATCTCGTCAAACCTAACGGAAATGTTTTTAACTTACTTTAAACTGATACTTTTTAAACTGTATTCTTTAATCCTTTCATAGATTGTTGCTAAGGAGATATCTTTTCTATCAAATAATTTACGTACACAGCTTTAAACGTACTAGAATCTCCATGGAAGGAGCTGATTCTTTTGTTTTACTGTCCCGCTTTGCTCTAACTGCTTAAAAGTCAACCCGGTACTAGAAATGAACCATCGTGTTTACAGTAGACGGCTCCTATTTAATTCTAAGTTATTTTAAACAAGTGTTTGGATTAAGCCTAACATATATCCCAGAAAAACCATGTGATTGTAATCAGCTGTTCATTTCAAACTTCAGCTATCAGCTGATTTCTAGCCTTTAATATAGATTCCTTATTATTATTATCTATAATTTACCTATCCTCTTCTAGATCTTCATATTCGTCCTCTGAACAGGGCTCTTCAAATAGAATTCAATAAAAACAAAAGATGCAATTTTAAAAAATGTATGTTTTAATTTTCTACCTAGATATTCTTGACAATCAAAATATTGAGACTCAACGAACTCTTCCTTTCTAAAAATGAATAGTGTTTTATTGCTTCAGATTTGAAGGGTTTGTAATTATTAATTAAAATTAAATTTAAAACAATCTGTCCCAAACTTCGTGGAAAATTCTTTATTTCTTGAAACTACAGCGTGAAGGGTTTTTTAAAATTAAATTTTGTCTATTTTATTGATTTTTTAATTGATTTTATTTCTTGAAACTAAGCGTGAAGGGTTTTTTAATTAAATTTTGTCTATTTTATTGATTTTTTAATTGATTTTATTTCTTGAAACTAAAGCGTGAAGGGTTTTTTAATTAAATTTTGTTTATTTTATTGATTTTCTAATTGATTTTATTTCTTGAAACTAAGCGTGAAGGGTTTTTTAATTAAATTTTGTTTATTTTATTGATTTTTTAATTGATTTTATTTCTTGAAACTAAAGCGTGAAGGGTTTTTTAATTAAATTTTGTTTATTATATTGATTTTCTAATTGAT
Organism: Eurytemora carolleeae; assembly: GCF_000591075.1. Lineage (NCBI taxonomy): Eukaryota > Metazoa > Arthropoda > Copepoda > Calanoida > Temoridae > Eurytemora > Eurytemora carolleeae. The sequence goes on along the minus strand of NW_019396887.1, from coordinate 95,133 downwards.
TTTATTTCTTGAAACTAAGCGTGAAGGGTTTTTATAAATTAAATTTTGTCTATTTTATTGATTTTCTAATTGATTTTATTCTTGAAAAAGAAAATATGTTAACTATAAAGCTCACACTAAACTAACCTTGGTAAAAGAGGAATATTTCCTTCATCTATCTTTTTCCTAAAAAATACATTTCGTGATCATAGTTTTCTCAACTCAATACATAATGGTTGAAGAATAGACTAGGATAATTAAAACGTTTCAATATTTTTTATACTATTCTATTGTATTAAATGTAATATAATATAGAGTATTAGGACAGGAATTTCTATGCGCCTATTATAGTGTTTAAAATGTCTATCCTATAGCAATGTGNTAACATTCATTATAACATTGTACAAGTAAACATGACCTATAATTTATGTTATTTTTTAGGAAATAAAGATTTTGTTATCGAATTTCTGAGACGGGGTTACTCTGTTGTGTGTATTTTGTGCGGCCTATCGGGAAAGAATCGTCCGGGGAAAATAAACATCCCCCACCAGAATCCTAACCGGCCTATTATCCTGATTTGTCTAGCGTGTTGCTGTTTTCCGTCAACAATATTCTATTGTATAAAATATCTAACCAATGGTTAGGAATATATAATATGGTGTGTAAAGTATATATTCTATTGTATAAAATATCTAACCTATGGTGAGGAATATCTAACAAGGATTGGGATCTTCTAGGTGAACAGTTCTAGAAAAAAAGAGGAAATAGAAAGTAACGCTTAAAATTAAAAACCGGGGTTTTTTTTCGTTTTAGAAAATACAATTCTTCTTCTTTATTCTTAAAAATGAAGGCCGGGGTACTATCAAGAAATAGGATATAACAAAACGCCACTCCTACAAACCCTCATCCTCATCCCTACTCTCCAATACCTACCATCTAACCTTCTCACAAACAGTGAAATGAGACTCGAGGACATATCTCTGTTGGATCCTACAACAAGATTACCGCTGAGCAGGTCACTTGATTATCCTTCATTGAATAGCAACCCTCTTAGTTTAGAAAATTAAAAATCTGCAGTTCATAGCAGGGAAGCTATTACTCCCCTCGCTGCATATAGAAACTAAATAACTTAAAGTTCTAAGAGTGGTGACCTAGAAAATGCAAGTAGACAGAATGCATTTACAATTAAGTAAAACAAACAGAAAACGGAGAGGAGGATCTCTACAATGAAAACGGAGAGGATGATCTCTACAATGAAAACGGAGAGGACGATCTCTACAATGAAAACGGAGAGAATGATCTCTACAATGAAAACGGAGAGGAGGATCTCTACAATGAAAACGGAGAGGATGATCTCTACAATGAAAACGGAGAGGAGGATCTCTACAATGAAAACGGAGAGGAGGATCTCTACGATGAAAACGGAGAGGAGGATCTCTACAATGAAAACGGAGAGGAGGATCTCTACAATGAAAGGTTGAGGAGGAATCTCTACAATGAAAACGGAGAGGAGGATCTCTACAATGAAAACGGAGAGGAGCATCTCTACAATGAAAACAGAGAGGAGGATCTCTACAATGAAAGGAACGTGCACAGTCTGAATGGCGCAAAGACCGCGACTCGTAAACGTTCTTTCAAAAGCAGAGCAGAGATGGACGGGCAAAGGGAATCAAGAAAAAGAGAACTTGCAGACGTTCAGATGAAGAAAGGAGAAAAAATATTAACATTTGAAATTATTAACTATGCCTTGTACCATTTTAGTTTATAAAAATTATAAAAAATCAATTATAATATAAGGAGGTGATTTTAGTTGTGTTAGATTTAAAAATTTATCAAAAACTGATATTTTTTTTAATTACAAAAACTAACATCACAAAAGTTTATAATAAATCTAAATGTACAAAATTTATTTTAATCATTTCTTCATATAAATGTAGTGTTATGAAATACCTTAATGATATTGTTTCTTAATTCAACGACATCTAGGTTGGAAGCAGCCTCAGAATTCCGATGTATTTCCGGTTTCTCGCGTTCATAAAATACATGACTGTATCTTCCTTCCCCGCTAGAAATAAATTCTTGTTTGTGACAATCTTTTCTGGTCATAATATGGCGTGGATTAAACAAGTCTGCGGTTTTAATTTTGGTTATTATGTTCTGCAGAGAATAAAGATTCTTTGCTAGAAATTTGTAATCCCAATATATTTGCAACTGGATTGTGTACAGCTGAGATTTTTCATATTTTAAATATTTGATCTTACATATTTCATACATGAAATGTCTAAGACCTGCGACATCAGATTGCATAGATATAGTTTTTCGTAATTTTTTTATTCACATTTTCCCAATTAGTAAAAATATATTAATGGCGACCTTTCTGTTCTTTAAGTAATGAAATATATCTTTTTAAAGTCTGCTATATGTATAGAATTTCAATCTTATTGGTCCACACTGTAAAACACATGTTATTATGGATTTATAGATTTGTACCTTCTGTCTATCTGTTGTATCGGTGTATAGTCCTTTCTGAAATAAAAACGTTTTTTATAAATTTAAAATCAATGTTTTTAATATATATCTTAAATTTTCAGAATATATGCTACCAGAAAAAAATCAGGAGTTGCAGCCTTAATTGGAATATAATTTTTCAAAGAAATTATGTTTGTAAACATTATTGCGATTGTTGAGATGAAAGTGAAGTATTGAAGAACAAAAATTTAGGAAATAATTCAAAATATTTCTTTTTTACTTCAGTTTATGATTTCGAGAGAAAACTTTATTCAAATTAAATCTTGAATCGCGTCTAAAGAGACGTTTTTTTCCCCTTTTTCTTAGACACATCGTTGGTTGGAATTAATTATAATTTCTTCTCGACACCCTTCCCATGGGTCTGACACAACCTTCAATGAAGTTTTACCCCAACAATGAAGATGAATTTTCTATTTAAGCTTTGATTTCTATGCAAAAATATCAAATTACCAAATGCCAAATGATCAAAAATCTTTAAATGTACACTATACAGTTAGGACATTTTTTTTTTAAATTTTAAAGTTTGAGGTATTCTTAAAAATATTGCTATGATAAAACGTCTGTAAAATGCAGCTCTCTCTTTCACGCAATCTATTTTTTCTTCTTTCTCTTCTCTTCTTTCGTCTCTTCTTTTTTCTTCTCTTTTTTCTCATCTCCTCTACTCTTCTGTTCTCTTTTCTCTTTTCTTCTCTTCCCTTTTGAGATGAACAATGCACTACGATCCTTTGTTATGATTTTTCTCCGATCGTTTACATTTCTAGCTTGTAGACCTAATTGAAACGTACTGCGTTTGTACTCCACAATTAGGCATTTAATCATTTGGCATTTGATATTTTGATATTTTGATATTTTTGCGATTTCCAAGAAGCTTTTCTAAAATTAAGTTTACTAATGTATTAATGTATGCAACGACGACCGTACTTTAATAGTATTCTTTGACTAATCCAGCAGAGTTTGTAGTTTGAAATATCAAATGTATCCGACATCAGGTTGCTAAGATATAAAGATTAAAAATTAGATTTAAAAATGAGTAATTGTATCTATACCTGTAATATTTAAGAAGAATGTAAAGAAGAACAGCGAGACCAGCGAGAATAAGAATGCAGGCCAAAAATGCGACTTTAAGCAAGAAAACAGAATTATTTAGTATATAAATTATTTTTAACATGAAATCTGTTTAAACATACGGAGAATATTGGAGGAATTAAAAGAAAAGCATGCATTTGTTTAAACAAGCAAACTGAAAAAAAGCGCTATTAGTCTTGGATGATAAATATATTATGCTTTTAGGTCAGTACCTATACCCTACATATATCTCGCTATTTTTGTAGAAACATTTAGGAAATGTAAAAATGTACTCTTTGTACAAACTGTACAATGAGTAAAACGGTCCCCTATTAAGGAGAACTTATAGATGGTCATCTTTTGTATCAATTGCAATTATTATAAAGTAGTGCGCTCTAGCCAGAAATTTGAAGAAAAATGTCGTCAAACCTCTGATCAAACTGTGCCTCAAAAAAAGTCGTCTTAAAATCTGACATTTTTAGTTTAAAGTGAAATATGACAAATCGTACAGTTCCTCAACTTTACTAAAATGCAAAACAATTAACATGTACTATTTCTTTATCCAGATGTAACAAAACTTGATTTTTCGAAACAAAATTGAAAAATTTCTGTTTTTTGTTTTCTCACCTATCCACGTAACGAGTGTTAAAGCATCCATCCTTTACCCACTGAAACAGAAGTCTCCTCAAAGTAATCAATCAATCATGTTCTGGAAACATAATATTTTACTAGCATCTATATATAATTTTTGCTTGTCGGTCTGTCTGTTTGTAACCTATATACGTCAAAACGAGTGAACCAACCGGGACCAAATTGTGTGTGGGACCTCACATGGCCCCAGGAAAGGTTTCTTGAACAACAAAATTGACGAGAGAAAAATCCCGGATAAAAGTTAAATTTTTTTTTTCAAAAATGAACCAATTCGAAAAGAACAGTTATAACACAACTGCTTTTTCACGAAGTTTAATTTCCAAATATATCAGGATGAGTAGGACAGGGAAGGATGAGTAGGACAGGGTAGGGTGAGTAGGACAGGGTATGACGAGTGGGACAGGAAAGAGCGAGTTAGAGAGTGTAGGACGAGTAGGACAGGGTAGGATGAGCAAGACAGAAAAGGGTGAGTTAAATAGTGTAGGAAGAGTAGGACAGGGTAGGAAGAGTAGGACAGGAAAGGGTGAGTTAAACAGTGTAGGAAGAGTAGGACAGGGTAGGATTAGTAGGACAGGAAAGGGTGAGTTAAACAGTGTAGGAAGAGTAGGACAGGGTAGGATTAGTAGGACAGGAAAGGGTGAGTTAAACAGTGTAGGAAGAGTAGGACAGGGTAGGATTAGTAGGACAGGTAAGGGTGAGTTAAACAGTGTAGGAAGAGTAGGACAGGGTAGGAAGAGTAGGACAGGAAAGGGTGAGTTAAACAGTGTAGGAAGAGTAGGACAGGGTAGGAAAAGTAGGACAGGAAAGGGTGAGTTAAACAGTGTAGTAAAAAGGGTAAAATGAAAAGGACAGGGTTGGATTAGAAGGACAGGGTTCTATAAATGTAAGCCCATGTCATCAAATTGCAATATTTTTATTATATTTATTAATTATTGTTGTCCTTTTTTGACCAGTTTATATTCAAGTTTTGAGAATATTTTTTCTATTTAACGGCGACAAATCTAAAAGTTTAGCAGAACAATCGACACAAAAAAATATCTCTATAGGACTTGATGGCTTGGTATCTGGCGTAGCAAGATGAATTTAAAAGGGTTTCCAAATAAACATGGCGGTATTAGAATCATCTGCGGTTTTTGTAAAGGAGTTGAGTCTTTGCCAGAAACTCAAATTTGCATAGCTCCTCATCTATGCAACCTAAAGGTGTAAATCTTTGATATTTCAAACTTAGATAATTTGAGTTAGGAGAATTCATAGTTTGAAATATTTAAATTGTACGTCATTGGGTTTCAAAGATATAGAGATTAAAAAATCAAAATTTTTGGGAAAGACTCAATTTCTTTAAATAAAAAACAATAATGTATAAATGAATATTACATTTCAAAGGGCCTGAGTTCTTGCAGCATATTCTCAGATTTCCTTATCTATTTATTTTTGCAACCCAATGTTTTAGACTTTTGATATTTCAAACCATAAATTCTGATAAAATAATCTAAGTTTAAAATATCAAAAGTAAACGTAATCGGGTCAAAGTTATTGGAATATGAAAATTTAAGTTCAAGGCAAACAATCATCTTCATTAGACAGATAATTTCTATTTGATAAAATACGATAAAATGTGGACAAAAAATGAAATAAAGTGATTAGTAATTTAATAAATGTTTTCATATCGAAATATCCTTGTTTTTTTTAATAACTTTTATCATTCTGAAAATAAACACTTTGAGATCGAATTGAAAAAACTGACGTTAAATAAAAATAGACTGAAAACGTTTAAGAGTCTCAGCCATGATATGATAAAATAAATATTAAAGTCACTGTAAGTATATTAATGGATTTCTATATACAGTATATAGTACGTTGCTACTAATAAACCAAGGAACTGCACCTAAACTTCAAATATTTAAGTGGATAGCAGGCCCTGTGTGGTTCTACCTTAGTTATCTATCTATCATCTATCTATCTATCGTAACTGCCTGTTTTCTGTTTAAGTAACTATGAATAAACCTGTTACAGAATCATATGGTTGGAAAATTCAACAGAAACACAGAGTAGCTAAATAAACGTGGGATGCCTTTAAATCGTCTTCGTTCCTTCGTTCTTTGCATTCATTCCTGAAATAATGGCTCTATTGCTTCCCGAATTAATTCCATTTATTTCTGAGATGTTGTATGCAATGTTTATGTTATTCACATGGATTAAACTGTTCGGTCCTTATTCCACAGACTTTCGATCTCGAGTTGACCTATTAAACATAATTTGTTCACCTTTTCGATTTTATACTTTTTTGTCGGCATATGCGTTTTGAAAGAAAAGAGGGAAAAAGATAACTCCGTAAGTTTAAAGATCAACATGTGATGGAATTCAAATAGTAGAAACCGTATGCGTCTCGCCCTGGTTAGTCCGGAATAAATTTAATGTATTGGAAGAGTAATAAAATGTTGCTCTAGATTGTATATTTCGAAAGAAAAAAATTTAGTAAATATTTAATTACTCAAAAATTTGTTGAGAAAGTAGAAAGCATTTCGTTAATAGCTTTAAAACCTTAAAATAATTACTTTTTCATACGTTAAATTTATAATTCACGTATATATTACCAAGTTCATGATTAATCAACTAACAAATACCATTTTACTGAAATATGGATTTTTTAAAAGTGAAATCATTGTTAAAGTTTCCATTTTTATTTTATTTTTCAGTTTTAGAAAAGAATATCTTTAGAATGGGAGCAATAAATCCGCCGAACTTGTGGAAGAAAATCCCCAGTTCTTTATTTGAAAATGTCAAGAAATCATATAATTGGCATCGCTTCAACTCTTGCAGTTGCTGGGATTACATACATCACATTCTGGTAAAAAATCTTTTAAAGTTTTAAAAACGTTGAATAAGATTAAATTCAGGTCAAATATCTTTTTTTAAAGTACTTCTTTAAATCTATAGATCTGATTTTTAAAAGTAGATACTCATGGAAATTATACAAAGAAAATCAACGTTCGACAACTCTAACCTTTTATATTGCAAGAAATCCTTTTTAAACATTGGAAGCAAGTGATGCTGAATTGGCAAAGCTATCAAACCTTATTTCGACGACAATGACTTAAAGCATGGATTGTTTACTAAAAAATCATTTATGTCGATCATAGTATTTAAGTCAATATCTTTATTGTATGTTTTCAGGGCAACTCATGGGAAAAAGGACAAGGATGCAGATCATCAAATGGTTCCGGAAAAAATAGAAAGCAGTCCGAAGATGAAAACTAAACTTTCCAAGATGCCTGTTGATGTTGTACCGAGCAAGCTTAAGTTGATAACTCCCGAAGTACCAGCTAAACCTGCACCGACTGATCCGCTACCCAACCTAGAGTCTCCAGAGAAAACCAGCGACAACATACAATCCACGTCTTCCGGCTAGGTAAGGGAAAAGCAAACAAATAATAACAGCACCAGCAGAGGTGTTTCCCAGTGAATACATGGAGACCTATAAAACTGTGGACCATTCAAGCAATCTTATGTGTATTCGGCGCGTTGTTAAGAAAATGGTTTTGCCAGTAGATATAAAATCAAGTTAAAGGGACTGTAAAGAAAAAATGAAAGGGGGTATAGGCTGAAAGCTAATCACTTTAGCTCTTGATCGTGTTCCATGAAAGTTTTATCTGATATTCCTGTCTCGAGAAATTGATATAAAACTGTGTTAAAATTATAAGAAAGTTCATATATGTAAAATTTAGAAAATCTTAAACTTAAATCACGTGACCATAACTATCACCAATGGCAGAGCAGTATACTGGTCATGTGTCTCCGCCTGTATCACATGACCACTTTACTGCACTGCCATTGGTGGAATTTCTGGTCAAGCAATACGAACGTATAAATAATATTATGAATTAAATCTATAAAAAATAGAAATAACAAATATAAAATTAGAATTGGAGTAAACCTAAGTTACAATTAGCTTTCTCTGGGATATCATCGTTTTCAGATTGGTTTCATATTTGCTGAATTAGATCTTTTTAAACCCACTACTTTTATATAATATTGTATATATTGTGGAAGACGATGCCTGGCCGCGTTAAACTAGTTCCACAAGATTCAACAGAATGAGATAGAACGGATACGGGGCATTAGCACTGATATGATCTCTACAGTCTACACGTGCGATATCGATATTGACTCTAGTTCTGAACCCTCTAGTAATAAGTTATAAGAAATATATATACTGGAAGTTATCTATGCGTTTTATTAGAGTCTGACTCACGTCCTCTATAATATATTAATTTTCGTATAAATTTGACAAAGTTTTATATCAATTTCTCGAGATAGGAACATCAGATATAACTTTCATGGGTCGGGATCAAGAGCTAAATTGATTAGCTTTCAGCCCCTTTAATTTCCTTTACAATCCCTTTAATATGTGAATTGCGCAATTGCCGTGTTTGAGTTCATTAAAATATTCAAAATGACGACTTGATTCTAAAAGGTCGTCATCTTGCATAGTATTTTGGGTCTCAATGTTTGATTATTATCATCTTCAATTATTATCATAAGCTGTTAAATATTCTTTAAAAAATATAAAAACCAAGAAAATTATTTTTGGGCCTCACTGTCAACAAATTTGCAAATTGATCATTAAATGCATTCAGAGGTTACCACAATTAAAAAGACTTAAATGACGTTCAAAACCTCTTAAAACATCGCGATTCAAAGGGTTTAATTTGGTTTTCTGCCTTAAATAAAGTCTAATTATTATATCAAATTGATTTTGAAAAAAAATTAAACAAGTCTACAGCGGCAAGGAATTAATGATTATCTATTTCATTATTTTTGGCAGGATTTCATTTACATTGTTCAGGGCTGCCGAAAACATAAATAAACACTCTTTAAAGGGATTGTAAGCGTACTTTAAAATGACCATCCATGCAAAGATTACAATGCAAGATTCTCCAGGGTACCCTTGTAACCTCTATCTTATCAATAATGTTATTTTCATATGATTTTAAAGTGTTTAATTCTGATAATTACTACATATTTTCCTGCTGTAGGGTCACTTAAAATTCCGCAGAGTCTCAGTTTTGTGGGGAAAAAACACATAATTTTTTAGAAAGATTCTACGTGCAAATCAATTTAATTTTTGAAGATTATGCAATGTTTTCTTTATCAATTCTCAAATAATTTAGGATGGATGAGGAAAGAAGAGTATCTGAATAGTGAATATGGAATATTCATATTATATATATATATATATATATATATATATTCATTCATAAAAATAACAACAATAAATATATAGTTTCATATACTGATTACTTAAAGGATTTGTTCAACTATCTTTTAAATACTCGTAAAAAACGTTTTTTTGAGAGTAGAAACACATATATAGGTATTTTAACTAATGACAAAATCTCTAATTGTAATGTTCTTAGAACACGAAGAACATTTTCGTCAGATAGAAAATTATAGCAATTTTTCATATTTATTTGAAACCCAAAAATTCAGTTCGCTTCGTACTTTTTTTAAATGTTAAAAACTTGTATTGATAAAAAGGTTATTTCAACATTATTCAAAGAATTTCCGTTTCAAGAAAATGTTATAAATTATTGTTAAAATAGTAAAGCAGGACAATTTTTAATTATTTTGTCATATATCGACAATACAGAATGTTTTCAAATCTAACCATCAAATTATACTCTGGACCTTTAGATTTTACTTCAAACCCTCTAGATCTGCCACCTTCTCCTCGGTAAAAGCATTTTGTAAGAAACGCAGGTATTTTAATTGTCCCAGAAAAAAAGCTTAAATTATATATATTATATAAAGTATTCTTTAACAAACTCTCTTATTTTATCGTTTACGTCTATCCATAACCATCTCTCTATAATAAAGTTATTGTAAATCTGTTTGTTTGTATGTCCGGTCATAACTCATAACCTTTGATATTAATCCAAAACTGTTCCTCGACTGAGAAGCCTTTAATGAAATCAATTCCAAATTTAGATAAATTTAATTAAAATAAATTATTAAAGTTAAAAAAAAAACAATTGATTTTAGATCTACTTTCGTAGTCAGCCCTAGAAATAATTTTCATCATCGGCCTGTAGACGGGTGAATACTATACATATACATCCTAGCTCTAATTTGAATTAAGAAACTAGTAAGTTTGGGATCAAAAGACTCCGGCAGAGAAACTTCTTCTCAAACAGTTTAAAAGTACCTAAAATGATCATCCTAGGTTTTACGTGTCTCATACTTCATATGGAATATATAATCTGAGAAAAACCAAAATTCAAAATATAAAATATAAAAAAACCATAATATACAAATAATTTTGTAAAAATTAAGTTTTAAATGAGCCAGTGCTTTGCCATGAAACACCTGGAAACTCAACATTTATCAAATTTTCGATTGCTTTCAGATGAGTAAAAAATACATCATGATTGGTTGAAACAGAAAATTGCATTAGTTTTTTTTTTCCAACGTCCAAAAAGTGCCTTTGTTAAAAGGGGAACTTAAACTAAATATCACAAATCCACAGTGTGTTCTCTTAACATGAAATTGTTTATAGCTTAAATTTTTACTTTTATAATTAGTAAAAATAGGGTTGTAGTTAATGCAGTACTCTTAAAACTTCATCCAGAACTGTATCAGTCCAGGTACAATCTGTCCTCTATGCATATCAAACAGGACACGATTCACAGTGCTACAATCCTGTGAACTATCAACGCCACTACCACTGGCATGCAATATCATTATTAGATACTTTGAACGTTGTTAACAAATTTGAAAAAGCAGCCTAGGTTGTTGTCTTCCATCAACAATTAATAAATACTGAGAGTACACATGATGTGCAGTATCATGTACGCAAGCTTCATTTTCATCGTGGCGTCCATTATTCATTTTGGTATAGACAAATACAGCCAATTATATTTTTCTAGTATAAACAATGCTTTCCAACCTTTTGAGTGACTTTTTGAAGGTCTGGAGCATCATTTCTTTTCTACCATGGCAGCTCCCCTGTATGAGGGTATGAGGAACGTCTAGTTTCTCAATGTTGATGTCCTAATACATCAGAACTGTGCGTTCTCTTCTAGTTAAAGTATAAGAAGCGTCTAGTTTCTCAACATAGATGTCATAACACTCCTAATTGTGCTTTCTCTTCTAGTTAAAGTATAAGAAGCGTCTAGTTTCTCAACATAGATGTCATAACACTCCTAATTGTGCTTTCTCTTTTAGAGAAAGTATAAGAAACATCTAGTTTCTCAACATTGACAATTTCACTCTTTCAAATCGTGCTTTCTCTTCTAGAAAAAGTATAAGAAACATTAAGTTTCTTCAACGTAGATTTCTCACACATCTAAATCTAGCTTTCTCATTTAGAAAACCTCTTTTTACCAATAATTTACACTTAAATCCACTCAGGTCCTACCTACAACCTACTTCTTGGTCTATCATTCAGAAGAGGGTTTAACAAGGGAGCTGCCAACAGGGCCAGTAAACCTAACTGACCAGTCCCCGATGGCAGCTAGGGGTCCAGACGTACCCTGAGACAAAATACCTGGCTTACTTTACAAGCAAGTATTAGCTTTGTCCAAGGTGAAGGTCATAAAGGTTGACCGTACAAGCAAGGCCAATCTGAAGGTCACATCAGTACACCCAGAGAAAGGCACATTGGACCAGTCTAACCAGATCAACCCGCAAGCTCTGAAAGTAGGATGACAAAACAGTTAGTCAGCTTGCTGAACAGTATAGATTACAGGTTTGCAGAGTAGGATTACCCTTCTTAGTTAACCAGAATTGTCACATACAGGCCTATTAAAAGAGAGGAAAGAGTACCAGAGCTTTTTACTTCAGGAAGAGGACAAAAAAATAGGGCTTTTACACTATCGGTGTCAATACAAACATTAGCAATTAATTGATCAATGTCTCAAACAGGACACAATCCAAACAGCTACAATCCCATGAACTATATACGCCACTACCACTGGGTGCCATCTCATTGGCTATGTCAACCAGACAATACCAATCAATTATTAATTTTACATGCACGACCTAATTACAGTATGATTTTGTTTCTTGTATTTGTATTCATTTTTGATATATACTCTTATAGTTCTTTTTTCTTCTGTTTAATTGTACCAATTATTTAAATTGTGTACGTTTACAAAATAAATAAATAAATTGATCAATGTCTCAAACAGGACACATCCACATGTGCAGCTACAATCCAGTGAACTATCAAGGCCACTACCACTGGTCACGATCTCGTTAGCTAGGTCAACCAGACAATAGCAATCAATTGATCAATGTCTCCAACAGGACACATCCACACGGCTACAATCTAGTGAACTATATACGCCACTACCACTGGGCACGATCTCGTTAGCTATGTTAACCAGACAATAGCAGCAATCAATTGATCAATGTCTCAAACAGAGATGGAATTTAAAGAATTTGTGACGCAGTTTAAATCCGCCAAAACCCGGTTTAAATTAAGCGCCAGCTTAAATCTTAAAACATTTGATACAATTTTAAGTGGAACCAATCATATTTAAACCGCGGCTTAAATTTAAACCGCCGCTTAAATTCTTTAAATTCGGCCACTGGACACATCCACACGGCTACAATCCAGTGAACTTATATCAAGGCCGCTACCACTGGGCACGATCTCGTTAGCTAGCTATGTCAACCAGACAATAGCAATCAAATTGATCAATGTCTCAAACAGGACACATCCACACGGCTACAATCCAGTGAACTATCAAGGCCACTACCACTGGACACGATCTCGTTAGCTATGTCAACCAGACAAATTCAATCAATTGATCAATGTCTCAATTAAGACACGATCTCAATTCGTATGTTTCAAGAAAAACAAAATTACTCTCAACACTGTCATCAAAGCGGAGTTTCTATATTAACTATAGTTTATTTTAGATATTTTATATTTACTTGCTCCCCTATATAGTACTATCGGTCAACTCGTTCCCTTCCCCCCCCCCCTTCTAGATTCTTGTATTCGTACATTTTATTCAGTTCCAACTAATACACTACGCCTCAAGGTTGACCATATTAACTTTTATTCAAAAACTCTTTCTCCACCCTTTTTTGTTTTGTTTTTTTAAAACATTTGTTATTAAATGTATTTTTTCCTCATCTTTTTGTTAAAAAATAATATGATTGTTTTTGATTGGAATTGGGAGGATATTTAAAATATCGAAATATACTTTCTCTGAGAACCATTACGTTTTTTGGAAGCAGTTGAAAAACTCTCTACCACAATGGAATATTTACTGATAAAAATAATTATTTCTATGTTTTATATCTCGCCCTGCCTTTATTATTGACAAATAAAAGTCCAATAGCTAGTTTGTGACGCAGCTTAAGATGATTAAGATCTTAAACAATGCCGTAATAAAATAATTTATGTCTTTATTAAAGATAAAACATTGCAAAATATAATATTTCTCATAGAGTTAAAGGTGACAGTAAGTTGAGTAAGAGTCCGGTTACAGTGGAACCCATAAAACTGTGGAATAGAAAGATAACATTTAAGCAATAAAATTATTTGTATATGATGTTGTTATACAGAAAAAATGTAGCTTAAATGTCGAAACTTGAAAATTGAAATAGGTTTGTGTAGACGTAGTATTTACAAAGTACAGTGTACACTGTACAGCGTACGGTGTACACTGTACGCTGCTCAACTTCTCCGTTATGTTCATTAGACAATTTAATGGGTCTTACTATATGCCTGAATAAGCCCATAGCAATGACAATTTACACCTAAACTATATTTTAAATTAGTCTTCTTAGTGCATACCCTTCGACTACTTTGATTTAATCTAATATTCTTTTCGTTACCTTTAACAAACATAATATAAACCACGCTTAATCTTGAAGACGACATTTACAACATTCTTCAATGAGAAAACAATGAACTCAATGAACTAAAGCTGTAACGTCCTAAAAACAGAAAGACATGGTTGTGCATGTTACGAGTATTTCGAGTCATTTTGGATTATATCCAACAGCGTTAACACTAAATATATCGTGCTTTTCATCGTTTTGGATAGGTAAAAAAACACAAGTTTTAAATAGGTAAAAAAACTAGTTTTGGATAGGAAAAAAACTATTAAGTTTGGAATAGGTAAAAAAAACTGGTTACAGATAGATAAAAAAGTATATGTTTTGAATGGGTAGAACAACTAGTTTTGGATAGGAAAAAACTGTAAGTTTTGAATAGTTAAAAATTAGTTTTGGATAGGTAAAAAATGTAAGTTTTGATAGGTAAAAAAAACTAGTTTTGGATAGGAAAACTATAAGTTTTGATAGGTAAAAAAAACTAGTTTTGGATAGGAAAACTATAAGTTTTGAATAGGTAAAAAACTAGTATTGGATAGGTAAAAAATATAAGTTTTGAATATGTAAAGAACTATAAGCTTTGAATAGGTAAAAGAAACTAGTCTTGGATACTATCCCAAAAACTATCGTCACAACACGTTCTTCTTTTGCTTATATCTTTCGTCAGAGTCAAAATTTGAAAACATTTGTTGTTCTCAAATTTAGGGTAAAAACGACCCAAAAAATAACCAACTGAAGGCACATCAATATTTAACTATTTATGAAACTATTGTGTACTTTATCATTCTTATTCACTTCATCGTAAATTTCATAAAAAAAACGTGCTATAAAGTAATCATCGTGTTATAAAATTAAATTAGCTGTACATTATAGTACGTGTGCTAAAAAGTTTTGATTGGTTCCGGGTTTTTCTCCAAAAAATTGTTTGTCTTTCGTTAAAGATCTGCACGTAATTAAATCTATAAAGGCTTGAACCGTCACGATAAAGAGAAAATTTCTGTCAATAAAGTTTATAAAACTGCGAACCAAAATAACAGTGTTGTATGTATATGTACAGAATACTTCAAGAACCCGAATTTTTTTCAACTGTAGATGAATTGGAACACTCATAAAAAATTGACGAAATTAAAGTATCTGATCAGATTGTGAGATTGATGCTGGCGCTGCTCTTAAGAATGCTGATGCCATGGCTGATGCTGTTGATGTTGATGACAGCGTTGTTGATAATGTTGATGATGTCGTTGTTGTTGCTGAACTGTTGTTACAAGTTTATAGCCTTGGTATTTCAGGGTAGGAATTGATATAGCGCCTACAGCTAAAATACCAAAGAAAAAAACAAGAACTTTTTTCTTCTTTCGCGACATTTACATTTTAATTCTTCTTTCGCGACATTTACATTTTAATTCTTCTTTCGCGACATTTACATTTTAATTCTTCTTTCGCGACATTTACATTTTAATTCTTCTGAAATGCTAAGAGAAAAATAATCAAACAAAATAAAATTCTAAGAAGGTTTGAGTATTACATATTTATTCGCAGGTTTAACAGTATAAACTACTAAATGCTAAATGTATTCTCCGCCATTAGTGGAGTTTAAACCGAAACTACAACAAGCTCTTATACATGTGGCACAATAGTTCTTCACAGCCCTTAACACACATCGTCACAGAGTATTCTAGCTTTTTGATTTTAAGGCACTGTATTTACAATATCAGGGCATAGTTTAATAAATATTTTTTATACAAAAAATCAATTTCAAAATTTAGAAATGTATAAATTTAACATTATTCCCTCTAATTTATAACTCAATTCTAGTGTTAAAGGGACAAATTTATCAAATAATTAAGCAGATTGTTGGAAGATCCCAAGTTTTGTTGTCATTCCCCTTTAAGAGCACGAATGCTAGGAGAGAATAAAATTGCATAACAAAAAATTGAGCATTACATATGAAAAATAAATTTAAATTTGTTTCCTTTATCTAAAAAGTTTCTTATATTCTAGCTGACATTAAATTTATTTTTGATTATTAACAGCTGACGACTATTATTAGGCCATACGAAGAAACTTTGATCAATTATTGAGGATATGGAAGCTGAGTTGGCCTAACAATAGATAAATACAGAGTTGTACTTAATCAGAAATATAAAATATATAAAAAAAAATATATATATATGTATATATATATATACATGTATAAATGTGGGTGTAGTAATGTTTACTACAGTTTTAAAAGTATGGCACATAATTCAGCAATTAATCAATTCATTACAAATATGTAAAAATATTCCAGTCCAATGCACGAAAATAATTATTCGTACATGGATACAATATTCACTGATGATACATGTAAACATTTCAAACTATGTACAGTTCATAAACTGTATCTATAAGGTCGTCAGTACAACACAAGTTACTTAAGTATATGTGAACGATTGGAGCCAATATTTTTGCAATATTTTTGCAATATTTTTGCAATATTTTTGTTTTTAAGATTTAGTTAGCTTCTAGATGTAGCATAAGCAGATTCAAGAAGGTTTCATATTATGATATGGTATCTAACCAACAAATGTACTTTTCAAGTTGTAAAAGTTTACGTACGGGCAAAGTACAAGTTTATGTAATGACAATGTACAAGGTCATGTACTGTCGACTGTACTACGAATGTACTGTTGGTCGGATCAGTGCTCCATAGCTCCTTGTATTTCTGAGAGTGTTATATCATAAACCATACTATCCTCACCTCCTGGACCCTCAGTAACCATAACCTGAATATAAACATTTCTAAGGGACTGTTTACATATTTAAAATAATGAAGAGATTAACAAAGAAATGTAGGTTTTGACACATAAAGTTTGAGATTGTGTCAAAAACTAAATTGTCCCTAAATAACAAAAAAATAAATAATAATAAATTTGCTGAAAAATAAATGGTCATGTACAAAATTGATATGAGGGGGGGTCCAAAAATCGTTCACTAGGACAGACCCTTAATATGTAAAAAGGATTTAATTTAAGAAAAAACACTTTCTGAGGGGAAAAGAATAGTATTTGATTATATTATGAAAGTTAAGTATTCTATACCTTCAATATACATATATCAATATACATATATTCTGTATTCTGCACCCTCTATATATCAATATACATATATTCTGTATTCTGCATCCCACCCTTGGGTATGCTGAACAATACCCCTTCATCATTTACCCAAATAAATCAACTCAATGTAAGTTTATTTCGTCCGTGAAATATTACACAAGCTAATAAAGAACCAGTGTTGCAACATTAAAATTTATTATATCTATACCATTCTACCTTCAAATATATATATATATATATCCTATATACATATGTATATTGTATATTAATGTAACTTAGATAACAAAATATATATTTAAAGCTGGTTCAACGGATCCACAACAAAAACCTTGAGCATGCTCTATAAACTATGAAACTTGTGTTTGATTAAATTTGATTAATAAATAAAATTAATATATTTCTTTATTGAACTGTGCCAAGCTGAACTGTTAATAAAGGTTTAAGGTTGTCAGTTGAAGATTTAATTTACTTACAAGAGCTAGGCTAAGCCTGGTTTTTGTTGGTCTGATAAGAATAAGATATGCTAAATATCCCTTACACTTAGAGAAGGTGTTGGTAATTAATTTTATATATATATATATATATTATATTTTATATTAATGCAAAGTCTTCATTTTTAACAGTTAACCGTTTAATGGAAAATGGGAAAATTAAAAAGAATTTCATCTATCATTGTATACCTCTCCCCCCCCCCCTCCAATTTTTGGTTGCTAAAATGGAATCCAAATCATCTAAAAACCTGAAGATTGCATAATGAAATATAAAGATATTTAGAAATAGCAATTAGATTTGTTAATAAGATGATAGATTAGAAGAATAATGTAGAAAAAAGTAACAGTGTAGCGTGCAGGGTCGTATATAAAGGGGGGGGGGTATGTGGGCTGAGCAACCCCCCCCCCCTTACTGGAAAGTTCTTTAAGATCTAGCTAATCCCTGCACAAATTCTCTGGAAGGGTAAATATATAATATATATATATCTAGCTAGATAAAGTGGGCGTAAACCAATTATATTGGATATAGTGTTTAAACACGTTCTCCACTGCAGAAAACAGAGATAATAGGAGGATTAAAGCACAAGGGGGGGGGGGAGTAGTTCGCCACTATAGAAAACAGAGAGAATAGGAGGATTAAAGCACAGGGGGGACGGGGGGGGGGGGGTAGTTCGCCACTATAGAAAACAGAGAGAAAAGGAGGATTAATGCACAGGGGGACGGGGGGGGAGTATATGGGAAGTAGAAAATATTTTCAAAGAATATTGAATTTTAGAAAAAAGAGCTCCTACAAAAGGGGGAACTGAAAAAATAAACTAGAATGGAAGAAGAAGGATAAAGAATTAGGAAGAAAAAAGAATAACTAAAACTAACCTGCATCAAGAAAACATCTTCATTGCAATAATGCCGGAGCATGTCGTCGTCAATCTTTGCAACAATCCCATCCCTGTTCTTCCTGTATATATACCGGATATTGGTGGCATTGATCTTGTACTTGTTCTCTATAGCCTGGATTAGGCCTGCTACTGTAGGAGGGACAAGATGGAGAGGAGTATATACATCTTCAGTTTCCTGGATATATATAGATATATTCATTATTCAATCTTTATTAGTTCTCATAAATTATACATCATTCATTGTACATCATTCATAATACATCATTTATTATCATTCATCATTCATTATTTATCCATTATTATTTATGAAACTATTTACAATTTATTATTTATTAAATAATTCACCATACCTTACACATTTCATCATTCATTTTTCATTAAACATTCCATACTGTAAGCGTGCAAAAAAACCAGTTCAACATAAATTAAAAGGACTGTTTATATAATCTAAAAGCACCTTCTAATCATGGAGCAACATGTCAGATTCACATTTGCTCGATATAATGAATGAAATGTCCACGTTAATATCTTTAAAATATAAATCCAAGATGAAAGTTTAAAGGTAAAGCGGGCATACCCTTCTTTAAACTGAAGGTCATGTGAAATTAAGACGACAGTCCCTTTCAACAATCCATTAATTTATTAAAGGGAGTGTTCGCGAAAAATGAAAGGGGGTATAGGCTTAATGCTAGTTTTGATTTTGTTTTTTAAAATAATATTTAGCTTACAGCTTGTTTTCGAACATTCCTGGAAAATATGAAAATGTCGTCTTCATTACCAAAAATCCTCGAAACAGGAATAAACGTTTTTATAAGTAACTCTCAGATCATAAAAATTAAAACATATTATGAAAAATCAACTATATATAAATGTAGCGAAAGATAATCGATGACTATAGGTTGTAATATCTGAATGATTTGTTTGAAATTAAATTGATTTTTTTACGGTCTAAGTCGTATGTTGCAATTAACAATTTAACAATTTTCTCCTTATAGACGCAACAGATAGAAGTAAGATTAGTGGCGATCAAAAACGCTTTTTTATCGCATTAAGCCTATACCCCCTTTCATTTTTCGCGAACACTCCCTTTAAATGAATAAACAATCAATTAATTTATTAAATAAATCAACAATCCATTAATTCATTAAATAAATCAACAATCCATTAATTCATTCTTTAAAAAGTAGAAGAGCCATTCATACATTACATAAAACACACATCTTAAATCATGAAATATATTTTACTCACTATTTTGATAGTTAGAACAGCTCTGTCAATTAGATACTAAATACTTTTAATTATATATGTTTGTCTTATTGTAAATTTGACGATTAGATTGTTTGATAAAATTTCAGAATCCGTTTTTATTCAACCTCACCTGTCTTACATATATCATTATTCGTTCATTAGATGGCGGGATCAGTCGAGCTCGTTTAGGTTCTAAATTAAATTCATTAGAGTTCGTTTAGGTTCTAAATATACATTCATTAGAGTTGGTTTAGGTTCTAAATATACATTCATTAGAGCTCGTTTAGGTTCTAAATATACATTCATTAGAGTTCGTTTAGGTTCTAAATATACATTCATTAGAGTTCGTTTAGGTTCTAAACATATATTTATTAGAGTTCGTTTAGGTTCTAAATATATGTTTATTAGAGTTCGTTTAGGTTCTAAATAAATATTTATTAGAGTTCGTGAGTTCGTTTAGGTTCCAAGTATATATTCATTACAGTTCGTTCAGGTTCTAACTATACATTTTTTAGGACGTGTAAATATATTCTAGGTTAATGAGTGAAAAAGTAACAGAAGAGTTGTGTGATAAGGAGAAGATTAAAAATAAAGGAAGAAAAGGAAACCCAAGGATTTTCTCAAAGCAATAGAACGAGGAAACAAGAACAGAAGAGCATTGAATAAGGTAAAAACTAACTTTCAGAAAATGGGTTGCAAACTAGAACAGTCTTTTCAGGCAGGGGAACAGGTTCCGGACTACAAACTAAAATTATAATCATTCAAGGGTTGTACATTTATCTCATTATACAATCTGGGCTAATTTTCCAAACTAATATCAGGGTTAAAAACTCAGCAGTTTGCCAGAAACATAGTTCAACATAAATCTACGAATCCTATACTAGTGGATTGTATGATTTATACACAAAATAATGTAATGTTATAAGCAATAAGCATGCAATGATATGTTAATCATTCCTTGAATTGAAGCCACGTAGAATTTCAAGTGATGGTTTTGAATTTAAAATGGTTGGAGGGTATGTAAAACAGCTAATAAGATTTCTCAAATTTACGATGTTGTCTTATAGGGCGTTAAAGTCTGTCTGTAAAGTCGCACTGCAGCTAGAGTTGGATTAGCTCGGGTGTAAAAAGAGAATATGTGAGTAGAGTCTATAGAGACTAGAACACGTATACATGACGTTGCATTAACTCTAGACATGGGGAGCTAACCTAGCAGCCTACTCAAATATTAGATACTAGGCGCCGCAAACATTACTCGCAATATTTTCCATGAAAGGGCTGCTAGGTTAGCTAGGTCACACGCAGGGATTTAATAAAAAAAAAACTAATTTTTCCTTGATTAGTCAGAGCTGAAAACTTTAGAATGGGATATCCTTAATCCCGATCGGTTAAATAATCTGGAGATTAATGACAAGAGGAGAACAAGCATTATTTAATCTCGAGAGTAAGAAAAAGAGTGGATCAAGCATTAATCCCAATATCCACCATTCAAAAGTTCCCAGTTCAGGTCATTTATAGATAAGTAGCATGGCTGATGGGTAAGTATGTAAAGAAATGTTTTTTAAATTTTCTTTTTTTAAGTTAGTAAAATAAAATAAACTATACGAACTGGAATTGGTATTAGGTAATTAAGATGTGAATTTTTAAAACATTAATAAGCAAATTGCGAGTTCTTCAGTATGTAAAAAATTGACAATTATATATATAAAGTGTCCAGTTAGCAACATTTTTATAAAGTAGAACGAATAAGCTAAGTATGCCGAATATAAAAGTTTGATGATTCCAAAGTGAGATAGGCTGCGTAGAGATTCTGATGATATGAATTATATATATTTAATATCTAAACCTGGTAAATGTATGCTTGGAAGAATATCTCCGTTGATCACTGGTTTACCAGGTTCCAAGGATCTTGTATAGAAGGAAGGAAAATCCTGGCACATCTGAGAACTTTTATCTGGATCCTAAATATTGGAAAATTAAAATTCGAAACAAAAGTATTGAGAGAGTTTATCTAGATAGTTTTCTAGAAATAGAATTCACTTATAATGTGTTAAGGGTATGTGCATAGTGAATGTTAGGGGTATGTGTGGGTATACTGAATGTGCTAGTGGTATGTATGTGTATATTGAATGTGCTACGAGCGGGTACTGGGTCTGTGTATATTGAATGTGCTAGGGGTGTGTATTTGGATACTGAATGTTTTAGGGGTGTTTGTATGTGTATATTGAATGTGCTAAGAGTATGTATGTGTATATTGTGCTGGTCACTATATATCTTAAGTTTGAGTCATATATCCCTCTAGGCTATATATTTATTACAGACTTTAAACACGCAAATATCCACGGATACCATAATCTACACAGAAANTCCGTAGAATTTAAAGATTTATCTTAAATCTTATGAGGAAAAAAAAGACACTATATGGAAAAAGGTATATTTAATAAAAAAAAAGTAAAATATAATTCGGGTAGAAATTGAGAAAATCATCAAGTACAATGAAAAGTAGGATAAAAGATAATATAAACAAATCAAGTTAAAGAACATTGTTCAATAAAAAAAAAATGTGAAGTTTAAGATAGAAATTGTCACATAATCTATGCAGAGGAACAGATTTGTAGGAAGAAGGGGGGAGGGATAATGTGATGTATATTCATGACTGAACAAGGTGCCAGCATCAGAGAACCATTAGATTAAAATTGTTATCGTGGATGAGAAGTGAGATACGGAGATAGGTTGGGAGATAGATCAAGGGGAATGGATCGAGAGAGGATTGAGGAAGACTGAGGAAGACAGATGAAGATGGAAAAATTGAAGGATTATACCATTATTTTTTTAAAGAAAAAAGCTTTATTTGATTTGATTAGGGCAACTAAGAGAGGTGACCTACAAGATGAATTTAAGATAAAAACTAAGAAGAACTACATAAATATTATATTTTCTTGTAGAAATATACTATAATAATATAATGTAGAAATATAAAGATCAAGTCACTAAAGTTTAGTTTATTTATTAACAGAATCTTTAGCCAATAAAAGTAAAGAAAGAAAATTCCAGCAAGACCCAGCCCGATATAATGTGCTTATTGGTTATTGGTTAACCCTATATTTATCTTTATAAGTGATTTGCTTGTCTGTCTGTTTGTATCCAATTTAAGGTTTAAACGGTTGAAATTAAAAAAAAATTAGTTGGAAAAATTTAAACAAAAATTTGCCTAAATTTGTGTTCACTGCATAGTCCTTTAAAGCACCTGTTAAACGCTAAAATTACTACAAAAAAAGAAACGCGTGGTGTATGAAAGCAAGCCAATACCTTTCGAAAGTTTCGTGGTACATTTCGTCGAGGCGCCGTTTACCGCTCGGCGTCATTCGTCGCTTCGCTGCTCGTCGCTCCTCGTCTCGGAGTTTCCGTTCAGCTCCCTTGTCACAGAAAATTTTAACCTAAAAACATTTTTTGTTTAGTTTAGTCATCGGGCACCATTCAAATAATGAACTAAGATAGAAATAGATTATAGAGGTGCAAATACAATAAGGAAGTATATCTCATATATATATAATAAAAGGTTGCGAAGTGCACTATGCACTTACATAAACGTTTTCAACCTCGAATGAATTTCAAGATTTTAAATCCCAAAAGATAGTAATTTGGTTTAGATAATCTCTATTCAATCCACACTTTTAAACCTTGGCACATTGGATTCAAACTCGTAATTTAAGTCCAGGAATAAAATACAAAACGATTTATTGAAATAATCTTCTTTAAACCGAACAAGAATCATTTAATATTCATCTAAAGGAATCGGAACAACTTATTATTAGATTAAAAATAAACCAATAACTCTGAAAGACTTTATAACAGTGTATTCCCTGACACTTAGAAATGTACTTCATAACATGAGTGTACTCACACTAAGGATTGTACTCTAAGCCAGGAATGTACTCCCTTCAAACTAAGGATTGTACTCTAAACCAGAGGTGCACTCCCTGACACTAAGGAGGGAATTTTATAACATAAGCATACTCCCCTAAGTAATGTGTACTTTAAACCAGGAGTGTGCTACCTGACACTAAGGAACGTGTACTCTAGACCAGAAGTGTACTCCCTGACACCAAGGAACGTGTACTCTAGACCAGAAGTGTACTCCCTGACACTAAGGAATGAAATTTATAACATAAGTACACTCCCTAAGACTAAGGAACGTGTACTCTAAACCCAGCAGTAGGAGTGTACTCCCTCACACCAATGACCGTACTCTAAACCAGAAGTGTACTCCCTTCCACTAAGTATTGTATTCTAAACCAAACCCAGGAGTGTACTTCTACCACTAAAGATTGTACTCTAAACTACGCAGTGTACTTTCTACCACTAAAGTTTGTACTCTTAACAACGCAGTGTACTCCCTAACACTAAAGATACTACTCTAACCCTGAAATTTCATGATCAATGCATCACGTATTGGTTAAAATATCCCCAAAATCTAAATGGTTGAAAAATCTAGGATTAATTATCCGCAAAATATATTTGGCAGTTAAGATTGTATCTGTGGGCCCTAACCATTAGTTTATACTAAACAGAACTTAACCTATCTACATTCAATCTAGGTTTAAACCATTATATAAACTTAAATTCAAACTTAAACCTCCTGTCATGTCTCTTAACTCCTCTGATAATGGTTGAGCGCATATTCGCCTCGTTTTTATTCTACTCCTGACTTTAATATTAAACATCTGTTTTAATAAAATTTCTCTTCCAACACTATAAATCTGTACTCACACACAATAAGTTGGTTTCCAATATTTTTACATTATTGCACTCAGGCTGGAACTTAAGAAGAGGGTTGGAAACTTATTTTATGTTAGCTAAACCTGGTTTAGTTTATTTACCTGACTATATCCCCTGTGTATAGCAGGGGATCCAACCTCCTGCCTAGGATCCTCGTATGTATCTATTTGTATGTGTAGTGGTAATCCCTTTACTCCTTTCTGCGTACTAAATAATCAATCAATCAGTAACTAATAGAAGATTTATATTCGTTTAACATATATTCATTTCGAAAGAAAGATTTTTATTTGCTTCTATAAAATTCTCGAAACAGAAACATCGAATTTAAATAATAATAACAACAATCGATTCCGATTTATTATCAAAACACGGTTCTATTTACTTTTTAAAACTACCTTCAAATAATCTTTAACTCTCTCTTTAAACCCATAATGATTAGAGAATAAACATCTGAATATAGAAACTATATAATGTGCAGATGTTGAATTCTAATTGAGTTGTTGCGTGCATGAATATATGAATAAACAAGATGAAAACAAGGTATCCATGTGTTTTATTAATCGAAGGATCTAGAAGATGAAATGATGGATGAGAGGATGTGAGGATGGATAAAAGGATGAATGGATGAATGAATGAATGAATTAATGTTTACCTGAAATCTGTGGATAAGCACTGAACAGCTAGATTGACTTTAGCAAATGACTCCAATGGGTTCCAGTAAACCGCTATGGCGTTGTGTGAAAGCTCTTCAATAGGTCCGACTAGAGCTACAACAAAATCAAATCAGAAATAATAAAATAATTATTATGTCAAATTTTCAACGTTTGCTTGGTAGAAAAGTGACAATTTGAAATTTGTTTTAACTCACCATGACTGTTTTTTGTATCAACATCAATAATTCTCTGTTTCACCTAAAACAATTAAATTATAGAAATATATTATCTATAGTATAAAAATGCCTCCGTACCGAATGTACCGTACTGTTAGTGCTCAAAAAGACGGTGTTTATTTACCTTCCTACAGTGTACTGTATACAAGGAAAATACACTGCAGGAACTATCAAATCCGATGCGTCATTCTGTGTACTGCAGATCAAAACCGATTTTTAGGGGGTAAATGTTAGTAGTGACATGAGTGTACACCTGTTACGTACTTTTGATTTAGAGTGTTCCTGGTATATATTCCTTGTCTGTGTATACTGTATATCCTATATATAAATTAAGGACCTCATTAAAAGTATGTCCAAGATTGCAAATGTTAGGTGGGCAGAAAATCTTGCATTCCTGTATTTTTTCCGTCTTTATCCGTTTATCTACATTTTGCATTCATTTAAACTGCATCCGCTCTAAATATTTAGTAGAGCCAGGAAAAGTTGTGTAGGACGAGGGGAGGGGGCAAATACTTTATGATCATGATAAAAAGGTTTCGGTTAATTCTTTTAATTAATTAACTCCATTCCACTGTGGAGTCAACCATAAACATATATGTATATAAATAATTTAGTTCTAATTAAAAGTGTTGAGCAAAGAATAGTTTCAGGTATACTTTATATTGAAGAGGTAAATGTTTTTTCTAGACCCAGTTAACTAAACGTGAAAGTTAATTTAAAATTCATTGATTTTGACCAAGCAATCTTGATTAATGGGTACTAAAGCTAATATACGTAGTGCAGCAGCGTTGGTTCGCACATTATTGCATATCTTTTTTATATGCAATTATTGCCGATACATCACACATGCAAGAACATAATAAAATCTGATATTATAGTTGGGCAGGCAACAAATCTGGGGTTAAAAGATTAATTGCAATAGTGTAATGAAGAAGAAGAGAGGAAATAGGAGAAAGAGGAGAAAAAGAGACAGCAGGAGAAAGGTAAAATCAGAACGATAGAGAAGAAAAACAGAATGATTCAGACCTGTACTAAATAAGAAGAGAATAATGGGGAAAGGGGTTGAAAACGGAAGAAAATGTGAACAGGGGTGAAATGGCGGCAAGTGGTAATAAGGAGATACTGTACAGTAGAGACTAGGTAGTAGGTAGGAGTGGATACTGGACAGTAGAGACTAGGTAGTAGGTAGGAGTGGATACTGGACAGTAGAGACTAGGTAGTAGGTAGGAGTGGATACTGGACAGTAACATAATTAATGACGAAGATAAGAATTGTATCTAATATAAGAATATAAAGATCAACCTATCTATATTAAAACAAGATAAAAGTTCTCAAAAATGTAAGACAATGATTTGTGATTAAGAATACAATTCAAAACTGAGGTTCCTTCTAGATATGCTAGAAAATTAATACAATGTAAGATAATGATTTGTGATTAAGAATACAATTGAAAACTGAGGTTCCTTCTAGATATGCTAGAAAAATAATACAATGCATTAATATGATCTTAATCTTAATTCCAATTAACGACTCATTAAATCATTAATGATGTTGACAATTAAATCCTATCTATTATTTGAAAGCAATAATCTTAAAGCTGAAGATGACAAGAAAAGATTTTTTCTCGATGTTAAAAAGCAGCTGTTTTATGTCAGTACAAACTACAAAGTACTCTCTAGGGTGGAAAGGAAAAAGTTCAAAGTTTGAAAAGTGAATTCTGACCAGGCTGGACCTTTTTGCTGTTTTAGACCAATTTAATCTTACTCTGTCCCACCTCATTTCAATTAGAATCCACCCTTGGATTGACATTTCATGCTAGTACACCTTGATAACAGTAAAATAAATACAGGGTGTTCAAAAATATGCATAATTGGATATTCTCTAATCTTACACCTACCTACAGTACTCCTCCACCAACCTAGAATACCTGGACATCATGTACTCCTTCACCTTCCTTGAGTACCTGAACACCATGAACTCCTTCACCTACATAGAGTACCTAAGCAGTGGACACCATGTACTCCTTCACCTTCCTTGAGTACCTAAAGACCATGTACTTCTTCACATACTTAGAATACATGGACACCATGTACTCCTTCACCTTTCTTGAGTACCTAAAGACCATGTACTCCTCCGCGGACAGTGGACACCATGGCTGTTTTACCTTCCTTGAGTTCCTGAATACCATGTACTCCTCTACCTACTTACGAGTACCTGGACAGTGGACACCATGTTCTCCTTCACCTTCCTTGATTACCTGAACACCATGTACTCCTTCACCTACTAAGAGTACCTGGACTGTGGACACCATGTACTCCTTCACCTTCCTTGATTGCCTGGACACCATGTTCTCCTCCAGCTACCTAAATACCTGCACACCGTGTACTCCTCTACCTACCTAGAGTACCTGGACACCATGTACTCCTCCACCTACCTAGAGTACCTAAACTCCATCTTCCCCTCGCTTAAGTATCTAAACACCTACTACTATTAATTAGAGTAAGAGTGAGGGGGGGGAGGGTAAACTTTCTAAATTTTAATCTTTATCTTCCATTAAATCTAAGAAGGATGTAAGAATGGTGACATGGAGAGAGATGTCACCAGGATTTAAAACCATTCTGCACTTTCATAATTCATCTATACACTCAAGATTTTAATTATCTGAGTTGTTTAACCAAATTATCGACAAATAAAGCTCAACAGTTTAGTTTAATCTCATGAGACCCAAAAATGTAGTTTTTTGATTTTTAAATAATATTTTTATCGCTTCTTTATCCAAAATAACTAGAAAAAAAAGATAATGGTATGACTAAAACTAAGAGGTTGCTTACCGAATGCTGTCTTTGATGCCAGAACTGCCAGGCTTTTATCTCATCTTCTTGAGATTTACCCTCCCTGAACATACAATATATTGAGATTCGCCCTCCTAAACATACAATATAGTGAAATACACCCTCCCTAAATATACAATATATTGAGATTTATTCTCCCTAAATATACAATATATTGAGATACACCCTCCCTAAATATACAATATATTAAGATACACCCTAACTAAATATACAATATATTGAGATTTATTCTCCCTTAATAAACAAAATATATTGAGATTTATTCTCCCATAATATGCAATATATTGAGATTTACCCTCCCTAAACATACAATATATTGAGATACACCCTCCCTAAATATACAATATATTAAGATACACCCTAACTAAATATACAATATATTGAGATTTACCCTCCCTAAATATACAATATATCGAGATTTATTCTCCCTAAATATACAATATATTGAGATTTACCCTCCCTAACTATACAATATATTGAGATTTATCCTCATTAAAATATGATATATCAAATTAAACAGATTTTAAAAGATATAGAAATATATATGAATTGATAAATAAACAAATGATTTGACGAATAAACTGTAAATGCATAGCGATAAAAACTGAACATACAGATGAGAATTGAAATGCAGTTTTTTTATTTAAATAATTTCATATACAATGGTTGTAAATTGCATAATTTAAATTCCAGAAAGTTTTTTGTTCAAATTAGAATAGGGGTCCCCCTCCCATCCCCCAACCCATTCCGTTAAATGTTTGTTTGTATGGGTGCATGTAAGCTATATTATATATATAAATATACGTTAGTTAATATTCTGGAGAGAAGGTAGAATTTAGACCTGAGAGCACTTTACTCTGTATTTATAACCTTTAGCGTAATCATTTCTGATTGAGTTAGCTTTAGAAACCTTGGTCAGTTTAGAACCCTTGGTCAGTTTAGAAACCTTGGTCAGTTTAGAAACCGTGGTCAGTTTAGAAACCGTGGTCAGTTTAGAAACCGTGGTCAGTTTAGAAACCTTGGTCAGTTTAGAAACCTTGGTCAGTTTAGAAACCTTGGGTCAGTTTAGAAACCTTGGTCAGTTTAGAAATCATGGCCAGTTTAGAAACCTTGGTCAGTTTAGAAATCATGGTCAGTTTAGAAACCATGGTCAGTTTAGAAACCATGTTCAGTTTAGAAACCTTGGTCAGTTTAGAAACCTTGGGTCAGTTTAGAAACCTTGGTCAGTTTAGAAACCTTGGTCAGTTTACAAACCTTGGTCAGTTTACAAACCTTGGTCAGTTTAGAAACCATGGTCAGTTTAGAAATCTTGGTCAGTTTAGAAACCTTGGTCAGTTTAGAATTCATGGTCAGTTTAGAAACCTTGGTCAGTTTAGAAGTCATGGTCAGTTCAGAAACCATAGTCAGTTTAGAAACCTTGGATCAGCTTAGAAACCTTGGTCAGTTAAGAAATCATGGTCATTTTAGTAACCTTGCGTCACATATTGAACCATCTTCTATCTAAAATCTTGAACAACCCCCCCCCCTCACTCATAAAAAAAAACCATTCGGAGCCACCAGCCCCCCCTTCCCCCTCTAAATGTATAAGATTTGCAGTAGACCAGGGAGAGTAGAGTATGGTAATATTACTGACTAAAGATCTTCTAAAAGATAAACCATGTCTCTAGGCTACACACTCACTTCAGGGTACAACTAGGCTTCCGACAATACGGTTAAAAAGTGTAAAATTGAAGGGTAGAATACACGTAGAATAGGCACAAATTCATTAATTCACAAATATTTTTATATCTAATGTTTTTTTATTTCTACTTCTAGGATTTAGATAATAATGGTATTTCAATTTTACAGCATATATAAACAAAATTTTAAAATGTAGCCCTGCCTGCCTTTAAACGTTTTTAAGGCTAATTTATATGGATTGTTTATTACGGCTGTAAGCGTACAGTGTAATTAGCATATTTAAGCTAAACTCAGAAATACTTTGCAGTTTTCTAACAATTCAAGAGTTAGTATTTATGCTAATCTAAAATAAGCAACAGTAAGAAACTTCCCCCCCCCCTCCCTTCTTCTTAATAATTGTTTTTGTGGGGGGGGGGGGGGGGGGGTGCACGTCATATTGAATATTACTCAACCTAAAGCCTAACTTTTGTAAGTTAAATCTTATGCAAATTGGTAAAAAGAAAAGGAGGGAAAAGATTTTTTGACCCAGTGTCTAATCATAAAAATATTTGATTACTTTTTTTAAACAAAAAAACATCTTCTCCAAAACATTGATAAATATTGATTAAAGTTAGGTAAAATGACTTTTGCATAAAGGATAAATGGTTAAAATATTAAACCGTTACCGAACCTAATACATAGGATTTACATTTGTTTGTAGCAGTATAAACCCATTTTACATGTTAATTCTTCATGTTTGCA
This sequence comes from Eurytemora carolleeae, assembly GCF_000591075.1. Classification (NCBI taxonomy): domain Eukaryota; kingdom Metazoa; phylum Arthropoda; class Copepoda; order Calanoida; family Temoridae; genus Eurytemora; species Eurytemora carolleeae. The sequence continues at coordinate 64,383 of NW_019396887.1, read as the reverse complement.
TCGTTAAAATAATTTTAAGTATACTTATAAATCGTGTTAGAGATTTGATGCTGATTTACGAGAACTATTTACAACACTACTCCATACAATACAAACACAAGCATCAAATAATTGTTTAAAGTTTAAAAGTATTGCATGATAAAAGATTGAAAATATATCTTGATTTTAAGAAAGAAAATGAAAACGAGTAAGCAAATGAAGATAACTTATCCCAATTTAGAAAGAAAAAAATTTGCTTTGTTCATACCAGCGTAACAAAAATTATGAATTATTCAGAGGAAGGGGTAATGAGAGCTATGAGTAGAGGGAGGAAGGGGGGAATGAGAACTAGAAGTAGAAGAAGGAAGGGGGTAATGAGAGCTTATGAGTAGAGGGAGGAAGGGGGGAATGAGAGCTAGGAGTAGAGAGAGGAAGGGGGGAATGAGAGTTAGGAGTAGAAGGAGGAAGAGAGAAATTACTTTTATTTTATACATCTAAACACCTTCCATACTTCATTTACAGCTTGCAATCTAAATTTAAATCATAATTGTAATCTGTTTACTTTCTTTCAAGAGGTATAGGATTGCAGCAGAAGCGAATTCATTCGCCATTTTAAAGATAAAAAAGTTTGTTGGATAAATACAAGCAGGATGCAAGTTTGAAAGAAGTATGGAAGTAAACTAGAATAATAATACGGTAGAAAATAACCTTAAACAAACTTCAGGATAGTTTAAACTATATTATAAAAATAACTACATACATGTTTAAGACACAGAGCAAAATAGAAAATATAGAAAATTCAATTTTAAAAAATAGGCGAATAAAAAATGTATGAAGATTTTTAAAACATTTACCTAAAAACTAACATGATAACAGACTTGACTGTGGTAGATTTGAGATGATAATCTGGATCCCGTATATATTCAAGGGTTACGCCATAAAACTGCCCTTTGTTAATATACGTCACCTAAACAATAAACAATTAATGACGTCGGCAAAACATGATATTTTCCCATCCTTATTTTTATCATTGTCATTCAAACACTAATTACGAATATGGCAAATTAAAAAATTTATAAATAAATATAAAATTTTCTAATTTATTTCAATATTGATTAAGCAAGTATTAGATCCAAGATTTGAAAAGAATAAACTTAATTTAAGAAGAAAAAATGACCTTATCGTCCTCTCTCCTAACTGAACTACTGGTTGGAGCATCCAGATAGTATTTGAACCCATACGGAGAGTAAACCTTGGAGATCTGAACCTTCTCGGTCTCACTAAAATATTAAAAATTCAACTGTTAAAAAAATAACGTGGGGTGGATGGGGAGAGGGGGGGGGGGTTGGGTTCTTTTTATCACCTTATCAGAGTTATAAAGCTCTTGCACTTTCGATGTAGAGACTGATAGATAAATAGATAGATAGTCGAATAGATAAATAAATATAAACGGATAGATACATAGATACATAGATACAGATGAACAGATAAAGAAGATAGAAAGATAAACTGAACAAACACGTACACAGGATAGAAGACCGGGATCGTGCAACCATCTCATTCTCATGTAACAGACAGTCAGACAGATGGACAGACAGATGGAAAGAGGAAAAACGCAGATAAAGGAGATGTAGGTCCAGATAGAAAATTGACCTGAGAAGCTAACTGTACTCTGACGTGCACACTGCACATGTATTCACGCACAGACGAATATACAAAGATAACAGGGATAACAAGGAAGAAACATGAGATAAAAAAGATGTATAGACGTTGTGTCTCCAGACCTTGATCCAGGTACCATTAACAACTAGCTCAACCAACCTAATCTTAATTAGGATTTATTCCCCGAGTCCAGACAAATAAATTTTATTCCGCTTCAAATCAATGGAATGGTTTGCATTTGGAAGATAAGGAACGGCAAGCAGTTGCTGAAATTAAGTGGCGTAATTTAATAGATTGTAAATAATTAAATATTTGAAGATTTGTTTACCTATTCCCTCTGCCGTAGTCGTGCCAAGGTCTCCTGATGGTATTTTGATCAAGGATATTTTGAGTTGAATAATCATAATCAGATCCAAGCTCACGGGGGGTTATCTAAACAATAAATATCTTTATTAGATACATAGTACTGTGTATGAATAATAATTAGACTTTTTAGTGTATTTAACAAATCATTGATTTCAAAATAATTTTAAGTAGGTTGTTCTTTTCTACATTAAATTTTCCTTAATTGCTATCACAAGTTTCACAAAGGTGTGTGATTACGATGTTGCTTTATTGGCGCGTTTAGGTTTCAAACAATGAAAACAGCACTTCTAAACTTTTTCAGTAAATTATTGTGTTTATAAACCTAGAAGGTTGATTTCTCTACTAAAGCTGAACAGATACTGAGATATAAATTTATGTATTTCATTCTTCGTTAATTATCCTCAGGGTTTAATCACTACTCATCAATCATCAATCATACGCTAATATATCATTGAACCACAGGCAAGTTATATACATTATTAATATGCATAATACACCATATTTGCTATTTGCATCAATTAAGTAACATCAAACAGTTGCAACAAAAACTTTCCGAAGACTTGAATATCCCTGTGAAAAATGTGAATAGGGCAGAGGAGGGGGGGGGGGGGGGGGGGTAGCATTTTTATTGTAATAAGGTAATTTAAGTTCAAGTGCCTTTTCTAGCTTAGTAGCGAGATAATTATATCTTTCATTCGTTACAGAAGGCCAGGACTCGAAGCTGGAGGGTTGGGAAGGTTTATAAATATTTGTGAAAACGTTTCAGAAAGAGAATAATAGGTCCTAATTGTCTTTAGTTTACGATCTTCTGGGCATAAAATTCACTGTTCTTTCCCCCCAGCAGTGAATTATGAAATTGCATGAAAAAAACTCATTCTCGAGGCAAAATATTTTTTACGGGTAGCTTGGCTTATTCAAGGTTCACATGATGTACGAATATTGCAGGTGTCCGTTGATTAGAGATGTAAGAAGAAGAGGTAGAGAGTAGTAGTGGGGTTGAGGCGGAGTAGTAATGCGGTAGAGGTGGAGTAGTAGTGCGGTAGAGGTGGAGTAGTAGTGCGATGGAGGTGGAGTAGTAGTGCGGTAGAGGGGGAGTAGTAGTGCGGTAGAGGTGGAGTAGTAGTGCGGTAGAGGTGGAGTAGTAGTGCGATAGAGGGGGAGTAGTAGTGCGGTAGAGGGGCAGTAGTGTGGGGGGAAGGAGAATAGTACGGGTAAAGGGGTAGGATGGGGGAGGGGGAGAAGGGTATGGAGAAAGGCGGAGAATGGGGAAGAAAAAAGGAAGAAGGTGAAGGGGGAGAGGGGGGGTGATGGAATGGAGCCCTGAACTGACACAGGAAATGCTGAAGGGATTTGGAAGGAGCTATAGGATGAAGTGGCACCGGAGGGTGGGGGGGGGGAAGAGAAAGAAGTTTAAAAATTTAGAACTAAAGATAATTGATTTTATAAAAAATTATTAAATGGGCACCAACATTATCTCTGACATGGTAAAATCTTTAGTAAGAAATATTCCTCCCTGTGGCTGATAATTTGTTAACGTTCAGTGTGACCACCAGGATTAAATAAGATTTCAATTTATTATTTTCTGTATGGATAAACACACCTATGATTGTATGATGTGTATAGTTTAGATCCTGTTCTCTCGAGTTTAAAGAAAACCCTGCAGCATATTTCAGGAATTCAGTTAAACATCTTAAATCAACCATTTTATAACGTTTTCACTAGTTGATCGTTCAAGTATGATACCTGGAATACGATCTTAATCAAGAAGTTTACGTACTAACTAGGTTGGACCACCAAGAAGATCTAGAGTCGACCCTTCCCGGGAGGTTTAGTCAAATATAGTAAACCATTTATGTAAGGGGGTTCATCAAATATTAGAAGGTTAGGCACTCATTTGTAGTTGGATGATCACTCCTTTCTGGACAACAGGGTTAGTCACTCCTTCTCAAAAGGTCGGAGGTCTCTTGTAACAAATCCACTTTAGCTGTATGTACACTGTACTGTAGAGTATGTATGTACACTGTAATTTAGAGTATGTATGTACACTGTACTTTAGAGTATATATGTACACTGTACTGTAGAGTATGTATGTACACTGTACTGTAGAGTATGTATGTACACTGTACTTTAGAGTATGTATGTACACTGTAGTTTAGAGTATGTATATGTACACTGTCCTGTAGAGTATGTATGCACACTGTGCTGTAGAGTATGTATGTACACTGTACTTTAGAGTATGTATATGTACACTGTACTGTAAAGTATGTATGTACAGCCCACTGTAGAGCATGTATATGTACACTGTACTGTAGAGTATGTATGTACACTGTACTGTAGAGTATGTACGTACACTGTACAATAGAGTTAAAAGACTAGAATGTTTAAGCTTGAAGCCTGTATTAGAACTGAAGGGTAGAGGTCTATGGTGTATAGAGAGGATGGGTAAAGATCAGGAAAAACCAGTAAATCCACATCCCGCTGTGAAAACTCGAGATCATTTCCTGGATTTATATTCCGGAATTTCGGGTTTTTAACTCCCCCCCCCCCCCACTCATCCCGTCCAGTTCATCTCAATGAATTTCTCGTATAATAGCAGACTGTGCTGTTCTAATTTGAAATGAAAACTTTGGAGAGTTTAATGCAAAATTGAAAACATCTAATCTTTTCCAAACTGATGGCAGCCGACAGGCTATAATTACAAGAATTATGTTGTTGAAAACAGAAAATATGCATTTAAATCTTTGTTGTTTTTAAATTAAAAACCTTTAAAGGCGTGCTTAGAATCGAAAATATGTAGATTGAGGAAAACTATGAGATGTTTTAAACTGAAGGGTAAGAGCAGGGTAATCAAAGTTTCTTTTTTTGAAAAATATAAAACTTTAGAGTGAGTTGGTCTGAAATATGCTTGTGCTTATATGACGAAGGGGGGCGGGGTGCACTTGAAGGTGCGTGATGCATGTATGATACATGAAAAGTGGAAGCAAGTTGTTTCTATCCCTTCCAGATTATACGGTCTCATGATATACTAATCCTGTATATTTTCAAATATATTGGATGACCCAGATCCTAGCATGAAACATCTCAGCATTAGCAATTTAAGAACATTTTATGAATTATACTTTTTAATTCTAGTCAAAATATGAAGCAGAATTTCGTGCAAGGGAGCCCGGACTGATAAAAAAGTGTTTAGCCCTGGGCCGACTAGTGGGGAGCAGGCCAGCACCACGTTTACCACATTTTTAATCAGAGATTTGCACATTTTTGCGTCAGCGCAGAAAAATCTGCGAAATCAGGCCGAAATTATGGAAATATAAGCAGACGGAAAATTTGATAATGGGTGCTCTAGAGACTTGTTGGTTTAGGTTCAGAGTTAGATAGAATAAATGGATAATACCTCTCAATCAATCAAAAAGGGCAACATTCAGGTATTTGCAAATTTAAATCATGAAATCATTAAATTGAAAGAAAGCGCTTCAAACCCTCATCTAAATCTAGATCTCAATGAGATTTAAACGTTTAAAAAATACTGGTTAAATGTGTTTAAAAGCTAATTCTTGAACACAGTAAACTCAACTCGTTAAGTACTTTTCAAATCTGATCTTAAGGAAAATAAAAACATATTCTTCTTAGGTCTAGGTCCGTCCATTTCTATAACTTAAGATATTAAAAATGCATTCATCTAAACAATCTATTCATCAATCAATCTAGCAAAACTCTTTATTTATGCATGAAATAGCTATCTCCCTTCCAACCTATCTATCTAAATGTATAACTATTTAAGGGCAGAAAATGCCTAGAGCAGGAGCAATTAAACAGTTAAACAAAGCGTCTAAAATAGATTTTCAAATATGTACCACAGATAAATAGATAGATAAATAATAATCTATTTATCTATCTATCTATCAAGATACAGCATTTGTTACCTAGATATGAGTCCAAAACCTTTTGAATTGATCTGAATCTTACTTTAAAGTTTAAAATTGCTGCTTCAAAATGAAATCGAAATGCTCAATTTGTCAATTCCATCTATCTACCTACATCTGTTTCTACATGTGTATATACAACATATAAACATGTACTCAAATGTAATGCAGTACTCTCACTTGACTAAGTATGTAAGAAACGTAAGTAAGAAACCATATCTATTAGTCCTATCTCAATATTTATCTAACCATATTTTTATCTGTCTGTACAGCTATCTAACTATCAGTATATATATATATATATTTTATCCTAAGATTAATGCTCCTCTAGGTGACAGCTGGAAAAAGTGCACTCCCGCTTTAATGGATGCGATAATATTTTTTGTAATATCATTTATAACCCTTTTATCGCGGTATATATCGTACTTAGCCATAGGTGTTGGGACTGTGTAAGGTGAGATTCATGGGAGAGGTAGAAGGGGGGGGGGGCTAAAAGTTTAAACCAAGGATATTAACCAGGGGAATCTACAATGATGACGGAAGGATAAATTACGACAAACAATTTAGATTTTGTACTGCAAACTGTACTACACTTTAATTTCATCTTAAATATAAATTTTAGAAAAAGACATAAAAAATACTTACAACGTCGAGAAAGTGGAATTTGGTAAAGAAAAAGATATCGATTGTGAAAAAAAACACACGAAAGTGTGTTTATGCAAGAAAAATAAGTGTTCTACTTTATACTGATGTATTAACATAAAGTAATCATAAAGTGGTGTATAGCATAGATCATTTTTATACTTTATATATTAGGCTGTTTATTGAGCAGTTTTATCTTCACATGCATTATAGACCTGGACGTACACATACCATACCCAGATACAATATAACATTATACAATACATACAATATACAATATACATATATATCTAATAGATAAGATATTTGGAAGCTTAAGTATCTTGGTTATATCTGCTCTGATAATTAACTAGAGATTACTCAAGCATTGAGATAAGTTAGATTAAATAAAATAGACACTAAGAATAGACTCTAAACCCACTAAGAATAGACTCGAAACCCACTAAGAATAGACTCTAAACCCACTAAGAATAGGCTCTAAACCATCTAAGAACAGACTCTAAACCCATTAAGATCGAATGGACTCTAATCCTACAAAGAATGAACTCTGAACCCACTAAGAATGAACTTTGAACCCACTAAGAATGGACTCTCAACCAACTAAGAATGGACCCTAAACCAACTTAGAATGGACTCTGAACCCACTAATAATGGACTCTGAACCCACTAATAATGGACTCTCTAAACCCACTAATAATGGACTCTGAACCCACTAATAATGGACACTCTGAACCCACTAATAATGGACTCTCTAAACCCACTAAGAATGAGCTCTTCACACTAATAATGAACTTTCTGTTCCAACTAAGATTAAACTCTTTACCGTATACTAAGAATGATGTTTTAGTCCACCAAATATAGAATCTAAACCTGCTAAGAATGTACTCTGACTAGGCTAAGAATGGAGTCTAAACCAACTCAGAATTGACTCTGAACCCTCTAAGAATGGAGTCTAAATCCAGAATGAACTCTAAAGACACTTCGAATTCTCACTAAACCTGCTAAGAATGTCCAGAAAAAAAACTATCCATAGGAGCCGTGTATATAAACTAGGTAGGTACTGGGCAAGTACTAAGAAGTACTTGGTATTTTTATATATATACTAAACCTAGAAGGAATCTATTGATGTTTCACTAGTTGCATTCCTGGCTTGGTTCTCACAGGCATAAAGTTTAGGCCCTGGTATTCAACCCAACAATCCACCAACAATCATGGAACCAATTATTTCAAACCAAAGAATATTCATAAACATCAACTCTAAATTCACAAGTTTAAATATATATATTTTACTATTTTAAAAAACCATATCACAAAAAAAGTATTTTAATCTTTAATCTTAACATTCAAATTTTGAAACATTTAAACAATGTTGAAAACATTTTTCGAGAAAGACTGATAGTCGCCAGTACAAGAGAGAGAAGGGGAGAATTGTATGAGAGTAAGAAGGTATTTATTGTTGCTCCAGCAACTGTGCTTGGTTTATGTAAGAGAGTAGAGAGAGAGATAACTCCTAGATTTATTGCTACAGTGGAGAGACTTTACAAATATTTATTAGTTTTACCTTCAACATTAATTATATAAACAAACTTAATTCTTATCTTAAAATAGTCTCACAGTACACTGTATAAATCAGTGCACACCTAAACCTTAGTAAAATATCTACCTGGTCAGGACCTATCCCAGAGTCAGGACTAGGTAGGTCCACGGATAGACCTGGAGTACCGGAACCGGAAACAAAGTAGCTGGAGTTAGGAGCTCTGTATCCATCGTACAAACTGTCTTCTCTATACGGGGAATCGTAAATTCTAAAAAATATTTGATATTATTAAGGTGTGAAAAAAAAATCTTGAGACAAAAATCTTTTTAAATTAAAAAATAATTATATAATTTTTAAGTTGACGTTCTTTAGCAGCAGGAGAGATAGGAATGGGCAAAAATGAATGCAAGAATGTAGGCTGGGCGTTTTCTGTTAAATGTACATTTTATATGTTTGTATAAATGTATGTATATATGTACATTGGTTCCAGGAGTGTTCTAGGTCAGAGTATGATTTAGGAACTGAATAAATATAGACTAAAATCTGTAAGTTGGGCTCTGAACCCCAGGGTGTATGAAGAATCATGTTCATTCATATCTTAGGTTTTAATAACTTCCTAACCAGAATTAATGTTTTATAACGCTGATTTAAACTGAATAGTTTTAGTGTTCCCCTGTAAATGCCTTCGCTGGGAGGTTTCACTATATGTCAATCCTTCATCAAATAAACATTAATTCAGCCGACATACTTTAATTCAGGCAATTAATCGAGTAGGGGCCGGGTGTTGAGAATAAATTGAATAAACCATAAAAAAATAATCATTTATTTCTTTATTATCTTTAGTTAATGACGTGCGGGAAGCATTTAGAGAAAGAAAACATTTGGAATTCAACTCTCTAAAAAAGGGTTAAAAAGGAACCAACTCTTAAATTATTGACTGCTAGGATTTGAGGTCAAATGTTACGCGGTGTGCGTCATTTATAAATATTACGCATTCTTGCGTTTGACAGGAGAACAGATATAGACTGATACAAATATTTCTTTGGACCAATTACAGGTCAGTATCTATATATGGAGTAATCAGTAATCTTCAAGAATAGATAGATAAACAGTTAGCTAGATGTCAACCCTCCGAAAAGGAAAAGGGATAACCATGGTATAAAGAGTACAGGGTTACCTATTAAATTTTAGAATATAGAGACGACATTGCAAATTTTATTTAACTTGTTAAAATCTAGATTCTCAGTAGTTGTTTCTATGTCATACGATTAATTTTAAGTCAAAAGCCTTTATCTGATTGGGGAAATCAAGTTTAACCGTAAGATGACCTGCTATGCTCTGACACACTGTATGAGGATGAGAAGGGAGTAGAATCGTATGATGAGAGGGTTGTCGAGGAAAATCCAGGAGCTAGAGGTAGATCATCAGCTGAAATAAATCAATCAATTAACATTTCATCCTAAAGATTCAACTTGTAAAAACAGCAGTAGAAATCCTACTTAAATACCTGTATGCGGATACGTTAAATATACAATAGGTTTAGCGAAGAATTTTAACTTTAAGCTCGTTTTCCTGTATGTGTAGCTTCTACTTTACTACCCATCATAAACTGATTTAGTCCCCTCCCTTCCAACCCCCACACTTCATTTTCAGCAAAATTTAACCTTAGATTTATTTACCTTACGGCTTACAGTCTAATGTGCAACCTGTATCTTTAAAAAGTTCACTCGAAAAGTTTCTACTAATTTTCTTTACCGAAACCACTGAATTTAATCTTTGATTGTATTTATACATTTAATCCTTGTTCGATTACCAGTTCTATTACCACCTTCAATCCTCATTTCCCCCCCCCCTCTTTACTTTCCTTTCCTCTCTTCTTTCCTTTCCCCTTTAATTTATTTCCCTCACTTTTCTTTCTCCCTATACTTTATTTCCTCCCTTTTTTACTTTCTCCCTTATTTTACTTTCCCCCTTACTTTCCTGCCACCCTTATTTTCCTATCCTTCTTACTTTCTTGCTGTCTTCCTTACTTTCATGCTGTCCCCCTTACTTTCCTTTCCAACTTATTTTCCTATCCCCCTTACTTTCCTCCTGCCCCCTTACTTTCCTGTCCCTTACTTTACTTTCCAACTTATTTTCCTTTCCCCATACTTTCCTTTTCTCTATACTCCCTTTCCCCCTCCCCCCTCCTTCCACCTTTAGAATCCAGGAGCCTGTGATCTGATACTGAATACATTAAATCTTAAGACGGATATTCAACAATAAGATTTTGATTAGTTCAGGGACTAGACGGTGAATGAGGGGGGGAGGGGGGCAATGCATGAAGATCCAAACCAAACTAAGCTTATAATGTAGAAGCAGAAAAGGCTCAGGAGGGGGAGGACACTGGAAGGGATTAAGGTGAAACGGTGGAGGGGGGGGGGATAATATAAATGTATCTACAAGTAAACAGACGCGTAAAGGATCAGTTTGTTTATAAAAGTAAGGATAAATGATCGGTGTGTATAAAGAAGGAAGGATAAAAGGATCGGTGTGTATATGGAACTAAGGATAAAAAGATTGGTATGTCTGTAAATATGGATAAAGGATTGGTGTGTATGTATACGGAACTTAAAATATATGATCGGTTGGTAAATGGAAAGAAGGATGTATGATCGATTGGTAAATGGAAAGAAGGATGAATGATCGATTGGTAAATGGAAAGAAGGATGTATGACCGATTGGTAAATGGAAAGAAGGATGTATGATCGATTGGTAAGTGGAAAGAAGGATGTATGATCGATTGGTAAATGAAAGGAAGGATAAAGGATCGATGAATAAGAATCAAGTTTAAATAATACGAAACCAAACAATCAGATTTTCAACCCTGATATCAGATTTCTAGTCCCAACCTTCTATGTATGAAGCAATGCAATGGTGATTGAATGCAGTTAAACAGAAAAAGATCGGAACTCAGAATCATAAAATATATATTTTATCAGATTGAGCAGCCATAGGCACTGTGCATGCTTTTATTTCTTAGTATATGTTTTGTTATATTTATACGGTCCTATTTTGTATTAAAAAATTAACCAACTTGACTTGCTATGAATTAGAAACAGGTTACCAATAATACAACTATGTAAATTACTATTAAAAAGGAAACCAACCAGTTTGCAAGCAGATAGACGATATTCTTCTCCCCAATATAAATTCCCAAACAGATCAAGATAATCTTCAATTAGAGTTGATCATAGTATTTCCAAACCAAACTAGATCTGTTTATCATTAGAATAAGAAAATCAAACAGCAAGAACCAGACAAAAATAGAAATCCAAGAAAAAACGAAAAATATGTCGTTTCAGTTTAATGATCTTAATGAAAATTATATTAAAATTATCTAAGACGGATACTCAATTGCGACAGCCAATGCTTGAAAGCTAAGACACCATCATGTTGATCTTTACGATCACTAATGCTTGTTTATTACGTTAAATATTTGCATCTTTATTTTCTGTTAAGAAAGAAAAAAGGTGAAATATACCCAGACCTAACCGCAGGTGCTTGGAACATTTAACTTGAAAATATTATATGAATGGTTTAAGTTGCTACGTCTTTTAGAACTAAAGATTACAATTACAAGTGGGCAAAAAGTTGGAAAAGTGCAATCAACTGCTAGCTTTGATTTTATTGCCCATATTGGTTTATTTATGTGCATACCTATTCCCATTAATGAACCTGGAGGACAGGGGGGATAGACGGGATAGAGGGGGGGGTAGAGGGGGCAAATGTTATTTTATATCCAATATTGATTAAACTATCAACCTTAAATATCTTATAATGCATTGAAAATCTAGCATGCCAAATCACAACACTTAACCCCCCACCTAACATACAGAACGCTCCCTATATAGCTTACCCCTCCCCCCCCCCCTCTATATAAGTAGAGGACCCTGTAGTGAATGTATTGTATACAAATTGAACATAATATGGAAACTATCAATACAGAAACCTGACAGCTAGACAGCCGTAAACCTGTAAACCTGTACAATCGTTAGACCTGTTGACCGTTAGACCTGTTGACCGTTAGACCTGTTGACCGTTAGACCTGTTGACCGTTAGACCTGTTGACCGTTAGACCTGTTGACCGTTAGACCTGTTGACCATTAGACATGCTGACCATTAGACATGCTGACCATTAGACATGCTGACCATTAGACATATGCTGAGTATAGTCAGCAATGCTGACTATAAGACCTGTTGACCATTAGACCTGTTGACTATTAGACATGTTGACCATTAAACCTGTTGACTTGTTGACCATTAGACATGTTGACCATTATACATGTTGACCATTAGACATGTTGACCTGTTGACCATTAAACATGTTGACATGTTGACCATTAGACCTGTTGACCTGTTGTCCATTAGACATGTTGACCATTATACATGTTGACCATTATACATGTTGACCATTAGACATGCTGACCATTAGACATGTTGACCATTAGACATGTTGGCCATTTTACATGTTGACCATTAGACATATACATTATACATACATAGTTAAAACTTGTAATTCCTATATTAAATATTGTATATTGTAGACTAAAGACTTGTAGACTGTAGACTGTAGACTGTAGAGTGAAGAATGTATACTGTAGACTGTAGAGTGAAGAATGTATACTGTAGACTGTAGACTGTAGAGTGATGAATGTAGAATATGAATTTTGCCTTTGCTTTGGTAATCTAGCTTTATGTAGAAAATAATAACATACAGCTTGACCACCAAAGACAAGGCAGAATCAATCAATGTGTCAATCTCGTCCTCAACTCATCTCTTCTTCAATCCTGTTTCTTAATCCTGTAAACCACTCGCGTCAATCCAGTTTCTTGATCCTTCGAACCATCTGCGTCAATCTGGTTTTCTTCCACGATCTCGTCTCGTAACCCGATTTTTTAAAATCCTGTTTATTTAAGAATTTTTAATATTTACATCGTTTACAAGGATAGGTTTTAAACCTGAAACATAAATGTCTCTATTTAATATTAGGATTTGTTCAACAAAAACCAGTTCGTTTCAACAATGAATAGCGAAGAAATTAAAGATGCTTTTAAAATAAAACTGTTTTATTCCTGATAGTTTCTCAATTCGGAAGCTTTTGGCGCATTTGCTGGTTTCTAGAATTCATCTTAGGTTTCCACATTTTTTTCATTCTTCTTAAAACTTCCCTTTTTTATTCTCTTATTTGATTAAAGATTCCAGGAATACATTTAATTATTCTTAGCTAGTGTAACATATTTAATTAAACGAATTCTTGCAATATTTATATTACGGGGAACATAAAATAGAATTTCAAAGCACTATGTAGTTAACAAAATAGGTCAAAGTTTGGGGCGCTCACAAGGTTTTTTAAAATAAAACCCCCACCCTTAGAAATATTGAGAATGTACTTACTCTCAGTGACAATGCCCCCATCCACCCCTCCCCCTAAATATGGATTGGAAAGCTCCCCCTCGTCTGCTCACCCCTGTAAGGAAGGGTGATGGGAGGAGATTTTAAAGCAAATTTTCTGCTTTGTAATACTTAGTATGCAATACAGTATATTGATGGTGATACAATGACAGTCCTCAAAGTCTACACGCTACATGGGGATTTAAAATCACCCACGCAGTAACTAGTCTTCGTGTGGGACGGATAAGGGAATAGGCAAAAAGAAGTAAGGTTGGGTTGTGTGCACTGGTGGGGAAAGCAATAAAATGTTATTATGACAGGGTAGAGGGTGTAAAGGATGGTTTAGGGAGAGATGAAAACTTATATTTATTTTCTAGTTTTACATGTTAAATATTTTTAACGAGGTATTAACACACTACAAATTTTGCTCCAACAAGTACGGATATGTAAACTAAAAATATTTTGAATAAACATCAACTTCGACCAAAGAATACATTTGCATTTTCACAATAACGTAAATACTTATTGTATCACATTATAAACTTTATTAAGGTTGAAAAGAGAAGCACATGTCCATATAAAAGCTGTATAGAAGCTAGGCTATTATACCCAACTAATAGGTGTGCACTCATCCATTGTAACAATATTGATATATGCTATTAATGCATTTAGAAATATGCAATAGCCAGTTCATTAAAGTCCACAAAAATACATTTTCCATGACGGTGTGAAAGTTGATTTTTTTGTTTTGCATCTATATAGATAAATAGTTGAAAATGTGTGAAGTGTATTAAAGTATACAAAACATGTAGTGAGTGCATCATTTCTAAAGATGACTTGAATATACTCAATAATAAATCTTCACAAATAAATCTTAGGGTAAGAAGTACAGCAGACCTCATTAGTTGAAACCAGGGGGGAAGTAAGGGAAGATATTTAACAGAAAAAAGGACGAACATGCAAAAGGAAAGACGAGTTTAAAAAGAAAAGGGACATAGAAACATTTTTCTAAATGACTAATACACTTACGATTGAGAATGATGCTATCTCCGTCCTGACTAACGATTCCCATGGCTTTCGTCGTCACATCTAGAGGCAGGGACGACTGAAAAATAAAAAGGTTTTAGAATCGATTTTGTAAATGTAATAATACATCCGTTTACCAAATATTTGGACTAAATTAAATATAAAATCTCGTCTATTTTAATGATTCTCTTTTAATTCTCTTTATTAGTTAAAAAAAGCATATTTGGTTAGTATTTAAGCAGTGGCGTCTTTCTTTGCACCGTAACCTTCAACCATCATAGGATAGACTAGATAATGTTTAAACCTCTGTATCATGTCTGTGTCGACCAGTAAGATCCTCAGGTTCTGTTTTGACTAGACCAGCATCAAGGCCTCCGACCTCAAGTACACTTTCTAAACAATTAATCAATTATTAATTTCATTTCTAAGTTAAGAAAATTTGAAATATTCTTACTCAATTTATATGAGAGGGTTTACCTACATAGTTTTCCGATAAACATTAAACATGGGAATCAAAGTTCGACTTAAACCAGTTTTCAACTTATACTGAATTTGTTTGTGAATCTGATAATACTAGCAACAAATATAGCAATATCAAAAATATTTTCTTGGCAGGGATTTCTAACCTTTTGTCTTGCCTATTTAAAAACCTTTGAATTTTATATATTTATAAAAAAATTGAGCCGAAGGTTTTTGCAATATGTCTTTAAAATTTTAAGACACAAACTGGGTCTTTCAGTTGTTCTAAAATGTCTACACTAAATTTCAATGTTTTATGAAACACCCTGTGCATAGTTTTGTAAGAGTTAACTACATCACTCTGTATGGGGAAACAAAACAATTCCCTTGATACATTAAAGGGAGTGTTCACGAAAAATGAAAGGGGGTATAGGCTTAATGCGATAAAAAAGCGCTTTTATCTCTACTAATCTTACTTCTATCTGTTGCGTCTATAAGGAGAAAATTGTTAAAGACGTCTCATACCGAATAACATGGCGTCCATACAAATTGAGAAAATTGCAAAATACCACTTAGACCCTTAATACATTATAAAATGAATTTATCTTTAGGAAAAGTTTCTGTCACATCCCCATTTAACCCCGTATTTTGACCAATTTACAATCCAGATGTAATGTGACTCACCCTGTATATTTGATGTTTTTGCTGAATCCTAATGGATATATTCTAAGCTGAAGATACCACTAATCAAACTTTTTATCGCTTTATATCACGCAACCATTAAAAATTTAAAGCTTTAACTGATCTCGTAAATTAATTAAGTATTTTACACAGAAAACTTTCTTTATGACATTTTTGGGTTTAACCAATTTACCCTAAAATAATAACTATATTTATCATTATGCTCATGGGAACCCAGCGCTCCCAAGGTTACTAAAAGTTACTTCCGCCGTTTACCCGCACTTGAACAATTTTACCGGGAATTTAATAAAATATCAATAATAACAGCAGGAATTAAAAATAATTCTCCCATTTATCAGAATAATATAATATGATATGTTAAATGTTAATGTATAAAGTTCAATACATACATTATATTTATGTATGTCGTTTTTAGATAAATAAATGGATTATCAAGACATTTGCCTAAAAACATGAATTTAGGGGGGTGTAATTTTCCCCCACCACTATCTTAAATCCTGAAGCCGCCCTTTTGGACGACATAGAAAACTTGTAAAACAGGGTCACACCCAACCCCCTCACAACCATTTAACCCATGAAGCCCAAAGCTTTGGATAGATATGTAAAATATAAGAAATATTATCTTAATATTTATATATTACCTAATGCCGCGTTTGTAGTTGCGGTCATGATATGCGAAACCGAGAGAAGTTGATGCAGGTCTCCATCCCCACTATACACACGAACCTCTACAATTATAATTCAGTAGATTTAGGTTAATAACTAATTATGTACTCAATGTGTTGTTCAAAGTACGTGCGTACTGCAATCTTTTAAAAATGTACGGTATGTACAGTGTACACATTACACAATAATACATTAAACTTTACAACTCAACCAAAAATAAATGCATTTAATTATTAATTTCGTGAAGCATTGGCTATTTTTTATATCATAAATGTATATACAACTATTTATATTGTAAAAAAACTATACCAAAATTTTCATTCAAAAAGTACAAACACTATTGAAATGTTTGGAAACTTATGAATGAGAAAAGAGGTTAGTCTCCACAGACGGAGAAAGAGCTCATTTAGTTACTTTGAACCGATCTGATTTGCTTCCCAGATATCTAGTATTTTGTTTCTGTGTTTACTATCTACAAAACTTTTACACACATGTTTATATATTATTGAGCTGTAATGTCAAAAAAAAACCGTTAAAAGTCGAATATATAAGATCAAAGGAAAAAGCTTATACAAATTATTTTAACACGCTGCTTTCCCATCATAATATTTGAGCGGAAACCGTCGATTCCAGATCTAAAAATTTGAAGGAATAAGACATCGTAAGATGAGTTTTAAAACCATTTTAAAATAACTATCTTTTTCATTAATCACTATTCCTTCAACGTTAAACTGGTTTTGTTTGTAAACAAACGATCAATGTTGCGGTTTTTTAAAGAAAAAAAAGGAACTGTACACTCTCAAACTAGTTTACATGTAGGTGTAAAAATCAATTCCATGTGTCTTGATATTATCTAATATATATATAATATTGTTTACATGTTAAATATATAAAACATAAACTGCACACTGTAGAGATCGTAGAACTACAGGAGGCGCCCCCCCCTATAGACTGATGGATAAATAGCTAAAGACTGATGGATAAATAGCTAAAGAATGATGGATAAATAGCTAAAGACTGATGGATAAATAGCTAAAGACTGATGGATAAATAGCTAAAGACTGATGGATAAATAGCTACAGAATGATGGATAAATAGCTAAAGACTGATGGATAAGCAATGTTTAAAACTTGTCATACTTTTATAGTTTTATACAGGAAAAATTAAAATACTTTTAATAAATAAAAGAAGAGAAATGACCAACTAAAGTTAAATAAATTCAATGAAAGATTTTTAAAAAAAAACATTAACGTATAAACTTTTTAATTTGCATGTCTTTAAAACACTAATGGGAGAAATTAAAGTTTTGAGTTCTTGGTGATTAATGATTTTAAATCAAATTAACTACAAATTTCAATTAATTTTAAATAAGATAAACGTTCAATAGTTAATACTTCTATTTGGCCAGATGAAAATAAAAAATTGTTCTGATTTTTCATAAAAAAGTATCAATTATTCTACTCTTATTTTTTTCAGCTAGTTATATTCTGCTGGCCCTAAATATGGTTAGATTGGTCGAGTAATTAAAGAATATTACGTTATGTTCAACTGCAATAATTAAAGGTCGATTAACCTGCCCTAATTAGATGATAGATGTTAATTACTTCTCTCAAATACTTTTAATTACATCAGTTTTTACAAGAATCTTAAACCTAATTGTATAGTATACAGGTTGATACATGAAGGATAAGATGAGAAAACGAAGATATTTAAGCTTTAAATATTATTCTGATCAACTTTTTTCAGGCACATGCGCTCCTGATAGACCTTGCAGACACAATATTGACTAATTTCTAGATAAAAGTTTAAGGAACCGATAGTAACATGCCCTCACATCATATCGCAGCTAAAGGAACCGATAGTAACATACCCTCACATCATATCGCAGCTGAAGGAGTATTTAAAGATTAAAATATCATTTTATAAATTGAAAAAGAAAAAACTCTCCCAAATATGGGGGGGGGGGGTGTAAGTGAGAATTGAAGAGAATGAAAGTTTAAGAATATCAAAGTTTTTTCATTCCTTATATGACAACCCCCATTTATCAAGAGAAAAATTGGTTTTAAACTGGGGAGAACTTTCTTTATTATTGGGACCATGGGGGGTCCACAGGGGGAATACATATCAACGGGTTAAGGAGAAACAAGGGGATAGAGTAGAATGCTTTAAAAATAAATAGGAATGATGGATAAATAGCTATATAAGGATGGATAAAAAGCTGTATAGTGATGGATAAATAGCTATATAATGATGAATAAAAAGCTAAAAAATGATGGATAAATAGCTAAAGAATGATGCATAAATAGCTAAAGGCTTATGGATAAATAGCTAAAGAATGGTGGATAAACAGCTACAGAATGATGGATAAATAGCTAAAGACTGATTCATAAATAGCTAAAGGCCTTTGGATAAATAGCTAAAGAATGGTGGATAAATAGTTACAGACTGGTGGATAAATAACTAAAACACTTTTGGATTAATTGCTAAAGAATGATGCATAAATAGCTAAAGAATGATGGACAAACAGCTAAAGAATGATGCATAAATAGCTAAAGACTGATGCATAAATAGCTAAAGACTTATGGATAAATAGCTAAAGAATGATGCATAAATAGCTAAAGACAATTATGGATAAAAAGCTATAGTAGACTAATGGATAAATAGCTAAAGAATGATGGATAAATAGCAAAATATTGATGCATAAATAGCTAAAGACTGATGCATAAATAGCTAAAGACGTATGGATAAATAGCCAAAGAATTTTGCATAAATAGCTAATGACACTTATGGATAAATTGCTAAAGACTGATGGATAAATAGCTAAATATTAATGCATAAATAGCCAAAGATACTTATGGATAAATAACTAAAGACTGATGGATAAATAGCTAAAGACTGATGGATAAAGAGCTAAAGACTGATGCATAAATAACTGCAGAATGATGGATAAATAGCTAAAGACTGATGCATAAATAGCAAAAGACTGATGGATAAAGAGCTAGACTGATGCATAAATAGCTAAAGGCTGATGGATAAATAGCTACAGAATGATGGATAAATAGCTAAAGACTGATGGATAAATAGCTAAAACACTTATGGATAAATAGCTAAAGAATAATGGATAAGTTGAAGGAGTCTAGTTCCCCTGAAATGTCACGATTCATGACTGGCCAATTTACATCTAACTGATTAAAATGGGGTTGGCACAAGTCTAATTACACATGGTTGCACTTTTGCACTGTCCTTTTGCAAATCTGATAAAAATACAGGTTTTCTGAATTCAATAATATAATAATACAATAATTTAATAATACAATAATAGAATAATACAATAATACAATAATCTAATAATCTAATAATCTAATAATACAATAATACATTAATACAATATTACAATAATACAATAATACAATAATAAGCAAGAATAAGATAAAAAGAAAGGGAAAAATTTGGAAATGTGAAAGTATAAGAAAGGTTAGTGAAAGGTCAGTGATAGTGAATAATTATATTAAAAGTTAAGAAAGGAGTGTATTGGATAAAAATGTAAGGAATATCTGTCCCTGGTTCCAGTATATAGAAAGGTGGGGCGGGGCAGGTTAATATCTGTAGGTAGTCCTAAGAGGGTGGGTAGGGGCGGGGCAACTATAGATAACAAATTAATGTTGTAGTATTGAGTTAGAAATATATACATTAGAAATATACTTCTTCTATATTCTGATCAGAAATAAAGGAGATTATGTAAAAAGTAACACTAAATACAAGAAGCATCGTAAACCATGATTCATGGCTGGTTATTTTGCGTTGTTTCTTACTAAAGTTTTATTTTTCATTTGAAAGCCCCAAATTTGTTCTTAAAAACATTCCCCCCCCCCCTTCCACTTTTTACCCCATGTTATACTATTCTGCTGGCCCTAAATATGGTTAGATTGGTCGATCCTTCTCCTCCATACCGTAGACGGAATGATGTGAAGGTATATATTAAGGTCCTTGACCATAAGAAGTTAGGACGTGAGGGAAATGGTAATAAACCACATATAGAAGATAGATGGAGAAATAGATAGAAAAATCATGGATATAGAATTAGATATGTAAAATTATATAGAATGTTTATGAAAAATCAAAATAAATAAACGTATGTAACGTATAATGTCCCAAACATCAAATGACATATTATTATACGTTTGAATAAAAAAATCCAATTATGCTTTATTTTTGCTCTCTTTAATATAGTTTTTGCTTGAAGATGTTAAGTGATGAACATAAATACTAAACACTTGGTTTAATGTATCAAGACTTACGACGCTCATACCCTTTTTATAAAATGTTGCTATCAATTTCCTTAGCATAAATATTAGTGTAATCCCATATATCTAATATATATATAATATTGTTTACATGTTAAATATATAAAACATAAACTGCACACTGTAGAGATCGTAGAACTACAGGAGGCGCCCCCCCCCCCTCCATCCCAGTTTCTAGGGGGAGAAGAGAAAGAAAGATAGTTCTGTTTAACAATGATGTTACATTCAAGGCTGAAAAAAGTTTCAGAAAAAAAGAAAAATTAGTTTTGCTTAGCTCATGTTAGTTTTCTAAGATCATCCTGAGAAAGTATTAATGGTATACTATATAGGATTATGAATAGGAGATTGAAGAATTGTAAAATGAGAAGCTAAAATTATTAAAGGATTCATTGCCCAAGCAAATTATTGAAAAAGACTAAGAACAAATTTCTAGAAAATTTCTTTTTTTAGACACCTTTCAGAATACAATGTAGAGAAACGCATATATATATATATATCTGGACAGCTTTACAATATTGCCCGAAGCTAGATCAACTAAACTAATGTTTTGCAAAAAAATTCCTCTGATAAAAAGAGATTGGAGGGAGTGTCCGCAGAGGTATTTAATTACGCAATATTTGGGGCGTCATAAACCCTCGGCGGTACGCAACTGTTCGCGTAATATAGTGTGGAATTTAAATTGTAACTGTCATTGAGTACAGACACTCTGACAGCTAGGTATTAAAGACTGACAGCTGTCTAAATGCTGTCAAGTAGACAGAAAGGTTTAAACCCTGAATGTTCACAAAAAAAAAGAATAAAGATACTTCGTTATCAAGTTTTCGATCATTTTTGATAAAATAAGAGCAATGGACAGTATAATATAATTTCTTCATTATTACATGTACGAATTGTAAACGCGAAACAGACAGACAAACGTTCAGACATATATATATAATATATATATATGCAGGTTACAGGCAGATATATACCTAATGATACTTGTAATCAAGCAATCAATGGCCTGAGAATATTATGCATATATATGTAAATTGATTAGTATCCCTGGACTGCCTATGTTTGGCCTAGTAGTGGGGGTGTATCAGCCCCATGCTTCTATACAATACAACTCATCTGTATAGACTGGACAGGAGGGGGGGGGGGCACCTTTCCTCAGCCGGCCTTATCCTTTTATCTTTCTTCATATCTATTAAATCCACTCCCTACGCCCTGTATACGGTATACCGTGTATTGGGGTGTGTTTAAAGTGTGTGTTTGTGAGTTTGGGATTTTAAGTTATGTGTTGGGTTGTTTGTGATTGGAGTTTATGAGTGTGTTCTTGTGTGTTTTGTGGGTAAGTGTATGAGTTTATGACTTTGTGATTTTGCAGGTTGTGTGGTTGAGAGTGTGTGATTTGAGTTTTTCATTGTGTGATGGTTTGTGTTGTGTGTTTGAGAGCATGTGATTGGGGTTTATGAGTGTGTTATTGGGGTTTATGAGTGTGTGATTGGGGTTTATGAGTGTGCGATTGGGGTTTATGAGTGTGTGATTTTGAATGTGTGATTGTGTTGTGTGTTTGTTACTATAGTATGTGAATGGTTTATCTATGTTTACATCTTTACTTAGCTGTCCTGGCAAGCAGAAGTAAACAACTGCAAGGAGAGAGGAAGGGAGGAAGGTGGGTAGGAAGGGGGGGATAGTGATACGAGACCGGGNGGGGGACGAAGTTCTGATTGAAAAAGGGGTTATGGGAATATTATATGAAAGGATTGTGGGATTATAAAACTGATAGTTTGTATGTTCCCAGTGGGCACTGCAGAGTACAGAGTACAGAAGAAACTTATGAAGTTGGTTCTAGCTCAAAACTACGAAATGTATAGAAGTGCATAACCAATAAAAGGTCAGACAATGTACTTAGTGTGGTTTTAGCCAATGAGATTACTAAACTTCCTTACAAAAGAAATTGTTTAATCTAGTTCAACTTCATAAATTTTCATCTCAGAACTAATTTTAACCACATCAGATTTTAGATATACCACAAAACCCCCACAAATCAGGTTCACATTCTTTATTGTGATGCATTAGACAGGCGAAGTTGGGCTTTATCATTTGCAGTTCCTAAACATTTTCTGTTTACACAATTCCAGTTGTAGCATAGGGCAGCTTTCGGGGTACACAACACCGATCTGCATGGCAGTGCACTGATCTGCAGAACACTGATCTGCAGTACACTGATCGAAGAAATAAGTCCTTTTAGCGTAGAATGGAAAGCCTGCTGCTAAGTGACTAAGTGCCAACTGCTAAGTGTCTAAATTAGTCATCAAATATTTGTCATCTATGAGACCTAATCTTGGCTTGGACCCATTAGAAATATTTTATCAATTTATCACAAAAACGCCCTGGAGTCTATATCATTAATATTCTCAAATATTGAATATAATTGGTATTCTCTGTACTCTGATTGGACCCTGGATTTCAAGCTTTGTTCTCATTGGTTGAGCCTGTAATCAATGGACTGATTGGTTCAAGATAAATATGTCAACAATCAATCCCTGCGCCTCGACTTTCAGCTCTTAATTGTCATTTTGGTCAGATAAACCTTACTCCCATATCTGCCATATACTGGCCATCAAATATATACATATATTCATTCCAACCAACAACCCAACCGAATATATCCAGAATACAAAAGATTAAACACAAAAAAATGGAATCAACAAAAATCATCCAAAATAAAGAAAACTATTGAAACCACACACAATATTGTACAGAATATATATCTGGAGTTGAATGTAAGTTGATAGATGGATTAAGGAAAAAAGCCCTGGAAAGACAAGAGCTACATAAGAAACTAAAAGGAATTTCGGGTAAAAAGGGGAAACTCCAACCCCCCCCCCCCCC
>NW_019396887.1:18764-40684 GCF_000591075.1 Eurytemora carolleeae | reverse complement strand
GGGGGTGGGTATCAGATGGAAGGAGGGGGTAGGGGAAAAAGGTTGAGTTAGGATGTATACATATTTCTAAACCTTGCATCAACTATGAGTATCTGGATGAGCTATTGTATAAAACTATGAAAGTGATATCACAAATCCCACAAAAATATAAAAAAAAAGTTGGTTTAATCGATTTTATCGAAGCTGATGTTCAAAGGAATTAAGTCGGTGCTACAAATTCTAATTTTCTAATCCCTATGTTATTTTTCCCATCCAATGTCGTAAACCTTAGATATTTCAAACTATGAATTCTGTGAGATCAAATCATCTAAGTTTGAAATATCAAAAGTATAAACCCTCCGATTGTCAAGATATAGAGATTCGAAAATTTGAGTTTGTGGAAAAATATCAATTTCTTTATGATAAGTTCAAGTATAATAATTAGTTTATTTTGCTCCAAAAATAATTGAATAAAGAATAAATAAATAAAATTGCATATGTGTATATATATATATCTAGAAACAATATAAACACATGTGTATAAACACACTGTAAGTAAAGCTGCGCCATATTGTCTTTGATCCGCGGGGAAAAAATGTATTTTATTTTATCATTCATCGCAAATATGGGAAAAATGTGAAGTTAAGGAATGGAGAGAGATTTAGAGCTGGGTGATTTATTTTAAAATATCAGATTTAGCAAACCAAATACTTTCATACATAGATAGATAGATATTATATACAAGTCCTAAGAGTTTGAGATTTTTTACATTATAAATATTTTTTTTTAAGCCTTTAACGCATCGAGTCGAATATAATTATTATATAACTGAAACAATAAAAAACAATTGAAATAAATAGTTAAAAATACATTTAAAAAATGAAAGTTTTTAAATTGATAAATTTTGGACACAAAAACAGATGTATGTAAAAGGGTTTGGTAAAATATTTAAAAAACGAAAGTAGAATAAGAATTGAATGAATATGTGAAGTGTGCATAAACACAAGTAAAGTTTTGCAATGATATTGTTTTGAAAAATAAGCTTAATGCCCCGCTGTAATATACATATTCTAATAAAACGTGATCAACAAGTATATATATATATATGTTCAATTTAATAACTTAATTAAATATATATTTAATAAATATGAAAACTGAGAAGCTGCTCTGATTATTGCTTTATATTTATATATATTTATATATTTATAGAAACAAAGTACAATAGTATTGAGGTAGGTAGGCACTTTCAACTCTCTTCTTTTTTTAAATTAAACTTATCTTAGAATGTCACACTAACAAAAAAAGCTTTAAAAAATCTAGTTTCTTTCTTTTCCGATGACGACTGTTGTGAAAATATAAAATTTGATTTATATTGAAATAGGTCCAAGATGAGTTTACACTTTTCAAGATTATAAGATTAGTTTTAAACTAATGAATTATTCATTTTATAATGCATTTTATATTTGTATTTGTATACTCTACAGCAAAAGAGGTCTATGAACTATGACCAATATCCATGATGCAGATAACATTGGGTTTGGAAATAATAATAACAAAAACTGTCAGAAGAGAAGTGAACAATTTTGATTTGAAAATCGTCAAAATTTTCAATTTTTTGATAGGGTGCTTCATTTCTAGGTCAAGGATTTGGGCTTGGAAGGGCGGGGAGGGGAGAAGGGGGTGGGGGAGAAAGGGGTGGGGAAGAAAGGGAATGGGGGAGAGGGAAAGGGGGGTAAAGGTAGTGAATGCACATTGCAACAGAGTTCGCAGAATTTCTCATTTTGATTTTCTGATGTCTATGTTAAAACATGACTTATATAGGCATTGTAAAACAAGATTGGAAAGAAAAAGTTGTGTTGGAAAGGAGAGAAGGGGGAAGGGTGGTATATAAAGAGAGAAGGGGGAAGGGTGGTATATAAAGAGAGAAGGGGGAAGGGTGGTATATAAAGAGTTTTGAGAATAAAGAAAACCAATAGAAGAAGGAAAATGGTAAAAAAATTAGAGTAAAGGGTAGTTTATTAAACTTG
The DNA here is from genome assembly GCF_000591075.1 of Eurytemora carolleeae. NCBI lineage: Eukaryota > Metazoa > Arthropoda > Copepoda > Calanoida > Temoridae > Eurytemora > Eurytemora carolleeae. Next base: position 38,678 of record NW_019396887.1, on the reverse strand, counting down.
TTTCAGATTTGTGACACAGAATTGAGCATGATCTTGATAAACCGGGTTTCATTTGAAATATTGAAGAGATTCCAGAGACAGTGATCTAGAGTTCTTTAACTACCAATTTAAATACTTAAACGAGACATTTTAAATGGGATTTTCTTTGATAAAAATATTTTGTGTTCTGACGCTTGGTTTGTTAACTACCCTGACTGCTTGGTTGGGATACCCTGGTGTTGGCTTGAATACAAATGAGACAAGATTTAAGGAAAGGAGGTGGTTAGAAGGATTAAACAAATAGAGTGGTCCCTAAAATATAATGAACAACAAAAACTTTCGACCCAAAGAAACTTATAGACATGGTTCGATAAAAATACTAAATATTTTTTAATTGTTTTAGACCTTAATGAATCTATTAACAGATTATTATCTTTTAGGATGAAAACTCAAAATTTTTGTATCTCAATTTCAAGAATTAGGAAAAATTACAGAATATTTATGTGCTTAAAGGAGTCGATTCTTTGCCACAAACTATGAATTTATAATCCCTATATCGTTGAAACCCAATGTCGTAAACCTTTGATATTTCAAACTTATGTTATTTGATCTAACAGAAGTCATAGTTTGAAATTTCAAAGGTCTACGACATTGGAATCCAAAGATATTGGGATTAGAAAATCAGAGTTTGTTGCAAAGACTCAATTCCTTTATTCGAAAAAAATCTTTACAAGAAAGAGGGGTGCTTAGTGCTCAGAAAGCCTGGAAATCAAATCTTATTTAAATTTATCTTGCTGGTCCACTTTATTCTGGAAACCACTGTAATATCTTTAACCCCCAGGTTTGAGCAAGGCTTTAACCTGTGAGAGTATAATTCTGTATTATTAAAATAATGAAAACTATAATTAGACCTTTTACTCAACACTTTCCATTCCTTTCTTAAACCTTCACCTTCCTACAATATGGGATATATTTTATAATTAGACTTTTTACTCAACACTTTCTATTCCTTTCTTAAACCTTCACCTTCCTACAATATGGGATATATAATTAGACCTTTTACTCAACACTTTCCATTCCTTTCTTAAACCTTCACCTTCCTACAATATGGGATATATTTTATTTACAAAACCTATTTTTAAACTTTTCATTTTGCTATTTTTCTTTTTTTTCACAAACTAACACACACTAACACTCAAACAAACACACCTTGAAGAATACACAAGCACAAGAATACACAAGCACAAGAACACACAAGCACAAGAACACACAAACACAAGAACACACATAACAATGACTTTAGAGAATTTGGTTTAGAAGAAGCATAATGAAGAATCATCAAGTTGACCAATACAAGACAAATATACAATATTCCTTCCCTTCTCCTTAACAATCCCACTTCCGTAAAGTACGTTTCACATATGTTTATATCTAGCTAAAGTATGTACTAGCTATATTGTTAACTAAATCTAAGGTAAATATTCCTTCCCTTCTCCGTAAAGTACGTTTCACATATGTTTATATCTAGCTAAAGTATGTACTAGCTATATTGTTAACTAAATCTAAGGTAAATATTCCTTCCCTTCTCCGTAAAGTACGTTTCACATATGTTTATATCTAGCTAAAGTATATTCTAGCTATTGTTAACTAAATCTAAGGTAAATATTGAATATCGCAAATATATCTAACAGCAGTGATATAAATATAGGATAGATAGATAGCTAGATACATGATATTGGCTGGGATAAGACAATGAGGCAAGAATACCTAAAATTCCAATATAGATGGACTCACTAGACCACTATACTAAAGCCTATAGGGGATTATGTTGTGTAAATATAAAATATAGAAACAAAATTTGATTTTGTTGAGTTATTCGGTATTCTGGACATATCTCTTAATTGGTTAATGATTATATGGCTACATATGTATTTAATATATATATATATAGAATTTCGATGGAAGATTAAAGTCTCTTTTTCTACACTAATTTTCAGACGCGAGCTATAGGGTAAAAGTTAATTACTACTTAGATGCTTAGATGGATGCTTAGCTTAGGTGTATTTAGATGTTTGTGTTAGTCAAGCCGACTGTGTGTTTGTCAAGTAAATAGTGTAGGTTTCTGTTAGATATAAAGTGTATCTGATAAAGTGCATGTCTGTATGTATCTGTATATGATGAAGTGCATGTCTGTATGTATCTGTATATGATGAAGTGCATGTCTGTATGTATCTGTATCTGATAAAGTGCATGTCTGTATGTATCTGTATATGATGAAGTGCATGTCTGTATGTATCTGTATATGATAAAGTGCATGTCTGTATGTATCAGTATATGATAAAGTGTATGTCTGTATGTATCTGTATATGATAAAGTGCATGTCTATATGTCTGTATATATCTGTGTATAGTAAATTGTATGTCAGGATGTCTGTATGTATCTTTGTATATTAAAGTGTATGTCTGTATGCATCTGTGTATATTAAAGTGTATGTCTGTATGTATCTGTGTATATTAAAGTGTATGTCTGTATGTATCTGTGTATATTAAAGTGTATGTCTGTATGCATCTGTGTATATTAAAGTGTATGTCTGTATGTCTGTATGTATCTGTGTATATTAAAGTGTATGTCTGTATGTATCTGTGTATATTAAAGTGTATGTCTGTATGTATCTGTGTATCTGATAAAGTGCATGTCTGTATGTATCTGTATATGATGAAGTGCATGTCTGTATGTATCTGTATATGATAAAGTGCATGTCTGTATGTATCTGTATCTGATAAAGTGCATGTCTGTATGTATCTGTATATGATGAAGTGCATGTCTGTATGTATCTGTATATGATAAAGTGCATGTCTGTATGTATCAGTATCTGATAAAGTGCATGTCTGTATGTATCTGTATATGATGAAGTGCATGTCTGTATGTATCTGTATNTCTTATACCCCCCCCCCTTCTTATATTAGCCAACCATGTCCCCCTAACCCATAAAAGTTTTGTCCATTTTTAAACTTTCAACGATTTTTCAAGACATTTTAATGTAGGAGTTTTCAGGAGACTCATAGGGTTACAGGAATATAGGAGAACTGTACACTATATATGCTGAACTATATTCTGTATTACCGAACAACAACAGTGTATATACTGAACGATCTGTTATATACTCATGTATATACTGAACTGTATACTTTATATACTGAACTGTATACTGTATATACTGAACTGTATACTGTATATACTGCACGCACTGTACACTGTATATACTGAACTGTATACTGTATATACTGAATTGTATACTGTATATACTGAACTGTATACTGTATATACTGAACTGTATACTGTATATACTGAACTGTACACTGTTTATACTGAACTGTATACTGTATATACTGAACTGTATACTATATATACTGAACTGCATATTGTATATACTGAACTGTATTCTGTATATAATATATACCTGTATAAGAAACTGATTAATATATATTCTAGCAAGTATTCGATCATATTACCAGCAGGGGGGGCTTCAAACAAAACTTTCAGGAACAAAAGATTTTTTCTAATTAATTGCTTTCTTTTTAATCCTTGTCTTAGGTCTATGCCTTGTCCATGGATGCAGCAAGATTAAAAACATAGAGATGTTAAATTCAGTGACAATATTTGTACGTCACATGCTGGTAACTTTAAATACATTGTGCACTACGTTTTATGATTTATGAATCACATTGCAGTAAAGATCATTTATTGGCAGGATGCTTCACCCTACTCCTTCGTAACATCAAGTTATAGATTGATTAATAGATACCCTAATAGAACCTATTAGTATAATAGAGCTTTTACTGGTAAAATTGCAAGGTAGAAAGGCTTGAATAGCATACATAGAGCAAAGCAATGTTTTTGCATTAAGCATCTATCAACCTATCTAAATCTCCACTTAGTTATGCATATATCCAAACATTAAGTATAATAACCTCCTAATACAAATGATGGATTGGAACTGAGAGAAAAGAATATAGTTTATATAAACTGAAATATAGTATATAAATATATATATTATATATATAATGTTCTGTATATGGAGAGCTGTATATTCCGCCATACCTGGCGGTACAGTGGTTTATATCATTTACATCTAAATACACCATTGTTCATATATTTATATATATGCAGTGCAGCCAATGCTAGAAATAATCAGAGAATTTAGAAGTGTTTATATTCTTGGTTCCTTTTATACCAAACCAACATTTATTCAAGGCACTTCCGGAACTAAGGGACTGTTCATTAAAACTATTAAACGTACAACCTACAGTCACGTCTTTTCAGAAATTGACTTGTGGATTTCTACAGCAAAAAAAGGTTTAAGATCTGTCTATTTTCAGATATAAAAAATAGTATATGTGCAATGTGCATGCAATTGTTGATTAAAAAAGGTTATACAGGATACTGGTTAGGATCTTTAATTAAATCACATTCCTTCAGGGTTCCAAACAAATATTTTTTTTAACTAGAAATATGAGACGTTTTCTACCTTGTGAATGGGAGCCTAGTCCATCGGAGAATAGGTCACTGTGAAGCCCCCCTGGCTCCCGCAGGGACTCTGAAATTAAACAAAAATAAAGTTTTTTTAGTTGATTTTTATTTAAGTTACTCTATAACAGACAAACACCCAATTATTGTATTAAGAGGACAAGGCCAAAAAATACATTGTTATCACAACTCATTACACAAAAGAACAGGGCTATTGATAAAATATTCGAGTTAGAAAAAAGAAAAATAATGAAAAGTTCACAACTTTGACGTTTATCGACCTTTTGCTAAAAATTTGTATATATTAGATTTTGACGGGGAAGTAAGATTTTTCTCGATTTTCTCGTATTTTATATTTGTGAAAACCTCTTTGTATATATATATAATTGATGTTTATTTGGTATCCGAAATGTTTTACAAAACTACATTTTTTCTTTATACACCGCGCAAACAGGACGAGGTTTACTGTAGGAATAAGAAATACTTTAGCCTAGATGTTTAAAAAGTGAATACACAGACTTTAAATCACTTCCTTTATCTAATCTTATTCAATCCCCCAACGAAAATTTAAAACTAATATATAAAATCATTTTTTCAAAAGCATAAGTTGGTTTGTCAAATATATTTTGATTGGTTAAGATTTATGATTACTAAATTATAAAATATTGGAACTGGAGTGTATAATATATAATTCAGAATGTAGATGTGCTATAGATTTATCAAGCTTGTATCTTTTGATAAAATGGTTTCAATATTGAGATTATAAAATACAAAATATATATTTACCGAAAGCTGCAACAGCCAGTTCTGGAGAAGATTCCACACTCTTGTTGAGATCTCTATCCTCGTACTCCTTCAAGGACAAGGAGTAGGTAGTTGGCAGGCAGGAGATAGAGGTGTAGGAGGTGGTTGGAGGTAGGCAGGATACAGACGGATAGGAGGTGAACGATACGACCGTTCTGATGTCTATTTCAACGTTTTGTTTATCCTTGTCTAGTTCAATGACTTGATTATCGTCCTGATGTTCAAACTCGAGATTTTTCTGAAAAATAAGTTCAGCTTCCTCTTTCACAACACTGTCAAATGCCTCAGAGAGTTTGTCAGGTTCTAAAACAGATCCTTTAGATTCTATATGTTCAGATTCTACTACTGAACCTCGTGCTGGAGAAGTCTCTAAATTTGGACTTGATGATGGAGTTGGAGCATCAGTTAAAACAGGAGATGGAGATGCTACTGGAGATGTTACTGGAGCTCCTACTGGAGCGCTTGCTGGAGATGTTGATGGAGCTGGAGCTTTTCGGGAATCTGTGGATGAAGTTACAGCTAAAGATTGAGCTGAAACTGGAGCTGAGGTTGGAGTTTCGGATTTGTACTTAGAAGGAAGGTTGATATCTTCAGACTTTGTTTTGATTAGCGGAGTTGAACTGAAGGAGTGTGTGGTATCCTGGTCTTGTTTAGATGACTCACATAGTGTTTCAGATACAAGGGAAGAGGAAGAAGAAAGAATACGAGGTTGTGTAGTATCCTGTGTATCCCCGGAACCTGGAGTAGGTTTGGTTATTTGAGTAGGTGAAGGAGGATCGGTATACTTGATTACAGGTTTATCTGCTCCTAGTTTCAGATCTAGATAAGCAGGTTTATCTTGTTTTTCAGCTTTCAAACCTTTCTCAGGGTCAAGTTCAGACGGTTTCTCCGCTGTAGTTAGACTCTCTGCTGTTCCGTCCTCTGTGTTTTTCAAGGGAGAATCAGCACAAAATAGGTTTATACAAATATTTTCAGAATCTTCTCTCAGTTCATATGATGAACAGTCGGACGCGGGCGATTTCGACGGAGACTCGACGATCGGAGATTTCGAGTAGTTGCTTATATCGTCCTCGTAAAACTCGTCACCGATTTTCCGTTGAACCTCACTGATAAAGTTGATGTCACTTCCAGTAATGATCTGATTTTCTAGTTCGTCTCTGATACCCCCCTCCTCCCTTGTTCGTTTTACCCTCACTAGGCTAGACATTAAAAATCATTGAAAAAAAACTTAAGATTGACGAAAATCTTAGATATTCTAAGTGTTTAACAAATGTTATAATCTTTCTGTTTGGAAATTGAAATATATACTGTTACTGGAACATATGTGACGGAACATTTAAATATTTATGTAAACTGTTCGTGATAACAGCGATAAATCTCAACTGTTGATAAAGAGATAAATTCTAAGTCTAGTGAGGGGTGCTGACATGCGCGGACCTGAGATAAGTGTTCTGCTCCGTGGTTGGCGTGGTACTGAGCCTGGGCATGTCCAGCCCCCCGCACCCCGCCATCCACGCCACACCAAGTGTAAGCCCGGTCCAAGACTTTAACGCTCTCCCCGACCACCTGCACCAATTTCGCGGATTTTTTCTCCAAAATTTTCGCAGATTTCTTCGGGTCCTGGAGTTTCTTTGATCGTGGATATAACAGGGTATGTGGTTCGGACTCCTGGAAATAAATCAAAGTTAACTATACAGCATACAACAAGATATATGTATATTTTATACGGAGTCACATTCAAATCTTGCAAAGATGGAAAGTTTTTGCTAGATATAATATTAAGCACAAAATTTAGAAGACAAATATATCGAGAAGGATTATCAAATAGTATGAAACAAAGCGCGGAGTGTGTAAAAGATTATTTTGATTGTAAAATTACTTTTTTGGACCCAGAAATAAATAGAAATAAAGTAAAACAGCAGCTTCTATCGTTCTTAATTAACCATGTATCATACAATATATAACAAATGCATCACAAAATGTTGTCTACGTAAAGATATTTTTTTAATTTGACCTGTTTGTCTGTACGTTTGTTTGCATCTAATAAGCGTCAAAACTTCTGAACTAATTTAGTTCAAAGGAACTGAGTTTTTGTCACAACCTCAAATTTTCTTATCTCAATATCTTTGCAATCCAATGTCGTAGACCTTAGATATTTAAAACTTAGACTATTTGATATAACAGAATTGATATTTTAAAATATCTAAGGTCTACGACATTGGATTGCAAAGATATAGGTAAAAGAAAATTTGAGTTTGTAGCAAAGACTCGATTCCTTTTTATGGTAACTCACAAGAACTCAAGTCTGATTAAAATAAAAAATGGTACCCGGAAAAAATGACGAATTAAAAATGTTTGAAAACTATCAATGATAACAGAAAAATCCTCGAAAAAAGGCGGATTAAAGAGCAACATTTGAACGTTAGAATTGTTACTAGAAGAGGGCCTTGAACGTCTAATAAGATAAAAAGATGTCGATAAAAAAATTGCATGTTTTTTAAGCTGTACACGATAAGCATAGTACAAAATATAACCCGCTCAAATGTATAACTTATCCGAACTCAATCGAAATTTTCTACATGAATATTTTTTTAAATAGAAATATTTTTCAGAATAGTTTTCGTCAAAAGAACTGAGCACTTTCCTCAAAATCTAAATATCTTTACAACCATACTGTGCAGAGATGTTTGAGTCCATTTCCTTTATAATGACAGTCAAAAATAAAAAGTGTAGATCCACAAAAAGTTATGTACCCCCCACCCCGTTCTCCCCCATCCGTAAGACAATNGATGGTTAGGGGCGACAGGAGTTGTCAAAACAAGGAGAAGGAGAGAAGAGGGAGGGGGAGTAGAGAAAGATTGAGGGGGAAGGAGGAGGGTATGAGAGATGGGGAGGGGGGGCACTAATTTTCTGACATGTTCCCCCACAAATGAGGCAGGTGTGTAACACTAATTTTATTAACCTAGAATGCTTTAATGCATAAGGTACAAAAATAAGAATAAATACGATTTTTATTGCTTATATCTCAAAAAATTGAGAAAAATATCCTACAAATTTATGTTTTCTCTAAAAAAGGTTTTGGTGCAAGTATTTCCAACAGTTCCCAGAATTAGAATTAGTGCAAATTAACAGAAATACAAAAAAATATTTCCTAATATTTTTTTTGTAGAATCAACAATGAAATTCACGTGTCACAAAAACTGCTTTCAAAACAGGGTTAAATTTAATCTCAAACATCCCCCTTTTCACTTTTCCAATTTACTTCAATCTTTGTTCTGCCCCCCCCTTTCCCTCTGTCTTCACTATACCATAAAAAACAATTATTTTTGAATTGGGATTTTGATCACGTTTTCTTATAACGCCTGAAACCACTTTGAAGAAAATATATTCTTTCGGCATTTTATAGGTAGGTAGGTAGGTAGGTAGGTAGGTAGGTAGGTAGGTAGGTAGGTAGGTAGGTTTAGGTAGGCAGGTAGGTTTTAAAAAAGTTGTTGATTCTTTTTAAAGAAATCTATTGTTTATGGCGAAAAAAAATTGGCGATTTATGTTACGGAATGTATTGTGTATTTTAGGGCGTTTTCTCGAGGTTCATTACTGATTTTCTTATTCCTATATTTTTGCAACCCAATGTCACATATTTAGATAATCTAACTGCTACTTTTAATTCACTGCAAACCTTCTCTAAACAAAAATGTTTTTATGCGTGTGAAAAAATAAATTTTAAACGAAGAATTAAAATTTCACATAGTGACTGAAATAATTTTTTTTACCAAAACCATAATTTTTATTTTAAAGATTATTTCTTACGGACCGGTGGGGTGGGGTGGGGTGGAGGGGGAATCGAATGTTAATTGTATGCCCCTGGTTTTCAAAATATTTTTTCTTAAAACTTTAATAAAAGTTTTGAGAAGCCCTTATCAGATCCAGGACTAAATATCAACGCACAAGTTTTGATTGAGATCAGTTTTTCCAAATTTATCGACCACACACCGCTTCTGAAGATAGATAAACATAACTTTACATATTCAGAGAGTACAGGCAGTATCAGACATACTCGTACATACAGTGGCGGTTTCCGGGGGGGGGGGGGGGGGGGGGGGCAGTTTTAGCTTCTTTAATTCCGTTGTTGAGATTGGATGAAAAAAAAGATTTTTATTTTTATTTTGTGTAAAACTTGGGTCTGATGCCATAGGAAACCCAGACTAGGGACTATGTTTGAATTAAAATCTAATCATGAATTTCTTAATCTATATTTCAGGGCCTATCCTTTTATGAAGATTTTTAATCACACACCCTTGGCCAACCGAGGATATCTTTATTTTGATCTTATTTTCCAAACTGTATATGTATGTATGTATCGACCTTTTAACTCTACTACTCGGCTAAAACACATTGTTAAAAAAGTTTAATTAAAGGGAGTGACCGGCAATGTATGGTAATTGCATTGATAATGTAGTATTGTGGAGAATTCTGTTGGGAATCATTTGAGACCTTTGATACATTTTTACGGTTCATATTTGTTCAGCAAGAACACAAATCAATCTTTTAAATACTCAAAGATTGTTGAGGGATGATTTTGATAATAGGGTTTTAAAAAAATTATTCCAAAACGACGACCAAAAATGTAGTAAAAATTCGACAGTCAACTAATTAGTTGTTTAGGAACAGGTTGAGAAAATAAAAATAAACTATTATCATCGAAAATAAGTAATCTTATTCAGTTATTGGTTTCTATAATGGCTCATTGTTCACAAATATTTTCTGTAGATTTCCTGGAATTTTTATTGAAAAGACGACATTTGAAGAATTTTAAGAAATCTGCGAACAAATTAATAAAGAATAAGAAATTCAATATAATGATGAAATAGAAATAATTGATTCTAACATTGATTTATTGATAAAATTCTAATTGAAAAATATGTTCCCATCTAATTAGTTTACTGTAGATTATTTTTACATTTTTGTTGTCGTTATTTAATAATTCAAAAAAAACGATTCTCTGAACGTAACCACCAAAATGGATGACTTTGAACGTCGACTTTGCGCGCAAACTCAGTACTTATACATCATTAAAACGTTATATATGTCTTAAATGAATCCTAAAAAATTTCTTCACAATACTACATTCTCAGTTTAACTACCATACATTGCCAGTTACTCCCTTTAAATACTTGCCCATATGTATATATTCAGTAATCTAAAAGCTTAATATATGTAGTTAATATGTATTGTGCACTAAGTTATTAAAACTAAATAAGTCATCTTAGAAAGAAAAGTCTCCAAACTCTACATCACATACTTTTGTTTCTGATACATTAAAAATCCCGAAAACTGTCAATATCTTGCACAAATCAAATAGATTTTTTACTTTGATAAGATGCGTCAAGAAAAAATGTTAAAAATAATATATATTTCTTGCATTTTCTACTTATAGTAAAAACATTCTCATATTAGATCAAACTTTTTAACGATTAAAAGATCGCAGAATTTTAAAACGCCAATGCCAAACACCTTCAAACCTGTTTATGCTACGATAAAAATAAATAATTATAATATAAAATAGACAAGAAAAGATTCGATCAAAGAGAAGAGATTAGAAAAGAAAAATGTATGGATTAAGGATAGTCTAGATACAGGTTGAAACTAGATTAGATAAGATTATAGAGTTTGAATTTTAACACATACTATAGTGCTAATGTGATAAAATACATTTCAACTTCTTATACCTAAACCCACTGTAAACTATATTAAATCTATAAATAAAGCTGAGTACAGACTGACAACTGTACAAATGCAGACAGATAGAAGAACACAGTTTGAATTTAAAATTCAACTTAAAGCGTTCATAGACTAATTCAGATTTTACATTAAAGCATTTATTTAAGCAAATTAATGTGTTCATTTGAAAAGGACCAACAATCTGTTTGATAAAACACCAGGAATAGACAACGAGAGGCTAAACCTAGGGCCGTAACAGGGTGTTTCTGCAGGGAAGAGGGGTGAAATGTAGTGAAAAAGTCCCTGGAATGAAAATGTTCATAATTTTAATAATGGTTAAAACTTAGGATAGCGCTCCCAGTGCGCATGTTTTAGAAAACATGTTTTGACCTGCTCCGAGGCCATCAGAACGTTTTTATTCTAAATTGATTTTACTTTTCAAAGCAAAAGTTTTTTATTTTTGCTGGATTTTACAGCCTTCATTTTTGGAATTTCTTCTCATTTCTGCAAGGCTAAGAAAATTATCAAAATATTAACTTGTTTTTTTACTGTATATACATGGAACTATGATTTGTATATATAATATTTTATGTATGCTTAAATATTTAAAAAAATCAGTGTATCAAAAGATACTTTTAATATAACTTCAAATATAGAAGGATAATATATAAATATCTATAAAACCATATCTTTAATATATATAGTCTATACAATACCATGTGGGAGGATATTAATAGAGAAGCAACTGGGTTAAACGAGGTCCATCTATCTTATCTATCTCTTTATCCATCTTACATTTATCAATCAATCGATCAATTAATTCAACTGCTGAGTTGATACCATTGATATATCTTCTGCTTAGTACTTGACTTGACTATCTAACTATTCCATTGATATATCTTCTGCTTAGTACTTGACTTGACTATCTAACTATTTATCAAGAATTCAGGCATTTTGACCTAATTTTCGTCAGCATTTAAAAATTTAAATATTTAAATACACAACAAGGATGATAAAAATATATTAATGATGAGAAGGATTACGATATAAAGATATTTCAAGATTTAAAGAAGATACACAGGAAATACAAGAATACAACCTAGGATTCTTTTCAATCGTAAAATAGATTCCTATCAGAAAAATAATCAGAAAGCTAAGGATTTGATGCTAGCCAGAGAAATACATATAGGGGCCTGATCGTTGACTAAAATATTAAATCGTTGATAAAAATGTACAAAAACTAAAAAACTTTTAATTAAGTATGATAAAGATAAAGATAAAGTCGCTTTTCTTTTATTGTTCATTTTCTTCAAATGGCTCTCAAGTATGATACGAAAAATCGAAATGAACCCCTTTAAGAATACTTGAAATGAACCCCTGTAAGAATACTGGAAATAAACCCCTGTAAGAAAACTAGAAGTGAACCCCTGTAAGAATACTAGAAATGAACCCCTGTAAGAAAACTAGAAATGAACCACTGAAAGAAAACTAGAAATGAACCCCTGTAAGAAAACTAGAAATGAACCCCTGTACCCCAGTAAGAAAACTAGAAATGAACCCCTGTAAGAATACTGGAAATGAAACCCTGTAAGAATACTGGAAATAAACCCCTGTAAAAAAACTAGATATGAACCCCTGTACCCCAGTAAGAAAACTAGAAATGAACCCCTGTAAGAATACTGGAAATGAAACCCTGTAAGAAAACTAGAAATGAACCCCTGTACCCCTGTATGAAAACTAGAAATGAAACCCTGTAAGAATACTGGAAATGAAACCCTGTAAGAATACTGGAAATAAACCCCTGTAAGAAAACTAGAAGTGAACCCCTGTAAGAAAACTAAAATTGAAACCCTGCAAGAAAACTTTAAATATACCCCCTGTAAGAAAATTAGAAATGAACCTCTGTAAATATACTAGAAATGAACCCCTGTAAAAATACTAGAAATGAACCCCTGTAAGAAAACTAGAAATGAACCCCTTTAAAAATACTAGAAATGAACCTCTGTAAGAAAACTAGAAATGAACCCCTGTAAGAAAACTAGAAATGAACCCCTGTAAGAAAACTAGAAATGAAACCCTGTAAGTATACTAGAAATGAACCTCTGTAAGAAAACTAGAAATGAACCCCTGTAAGAAAACTAGAAATGAACCCCTTTAAAAATACTAGAAATGAACCCCTGTAAGAAAACTAGAAATGAACCCCTGTAAGAAAACTAGAAATGAAACCCTGTAAGTATACTAGAAATGAACCTCTACTAGAAATGAACCCCTGTAAGAAAACTAGAAATGAACCCCTTTAAAAATACTAGAAATGAACCCCTGTAAGAAAACTAGAAATGAACCCCTGTAAAGGCCTAAAGGTAGTGCTTCATGAGATCGTAAACTCACAATTTTATATTTATAAGTTTCAGATGGACACTCTCTAGAACGTGAGAAGGGGGAGAAGGAAGAGAGAAGGGGGAGGGGTAAGAGGATAATATAAATGGAGAAGGAATTAAGGGGAATGGGGGGAGGAAAGGGATTTTTTGGAACATGCGAAGGGAAAGGAAGAAATTGACCAAGTAATCAGGATAAGAAAGAAAGATTAATTTTATCAGTAAATTGAAAAATTTCAAATTATCTATATTGCCAAATGACTATTTAACATCATTGCCAATTTACCGGTTTTGAACATTATCAAATGACCATTTATAACTATTGCCGAAAAACTGTTAATCAACATTATCAAATGACCAAACATTATCAAATGACCATTTTTTGCATCATTTTCGAATATGTAAGATCATCAATCAATATTTACAAATGATCGTTAAATAACACTGCCAAATGATCAATTAATATTATTGCTTTTTTTCCAGTTATAAACATGGTAAAATGCCCATTTATAAATATTACCAAATGACCATTTATTATCGTTTACAACTGACCATTTAGAGCATATCGCCAAAAGACCGTTTACAAATTTTACCAAATAAGCGTTTATCAGCATTTGACAAAAGACCGGTTATCAAAATTGCCAAATGACTATTTATCAACATCACCAAAATGACTGTTTATCAACATCACCAAAATGGCTGTTTATCAACATCACCAAAATTACCGTTTATCAACATCACCAAATGACCATTTATCAACGTTGACAAATGGCCGGTTTTTAAAGTGTGAAATGTGTATTGGAACGTTCCTCTCTTGAGCACAGTAATAAAATGAAGGTTCGTGCACCCTAGGTTCGGTAAACATGATCTGTAAAACGATTCATAGATAAATTAACAACAAGAAAGGGTTTACGCTTGTATAACAGTTTACACTTCAGCTTAAAGAGTGAATTAAATGGTTTCTGTTTTATGTACATTTCATACACTTGTAACCAAAAAACAGAGGAATGATTGTCCTCATCTGTATTTATTTTTAATATGTTTTATCGTGAAGAATTTATTAATTTTCAACTGTTTTCTTCTATAGATGTTCCCTGAGCATGGAACTCTTGTATTGTGGATTTTGAGATAAATGCTTGATCTCGATCTTCTGTTAATCTGCAGATTAATTTACTCTTTATTTATGTCCCGCATGGTTAGAGTCTACCCTGGAGCAATGACTGAAATGAAAAGATTCAGCATTTATACTGAAATAGTTCCCAGAGTGGATATAGAGATCAAGCTTTCGGGATTATAAGTATTTGACGCACAATTCCCCAGCTACTATCAATTGTACAATTTGCAATTTTTAAAAATATCTTCCGATTTTTCATAATATAAAGAGATGTTTTCAGGTCACCACTTTAGTATTTTAATTCATGTTCTTTCTTTATGAACTATTTAAATATATTTTGTGGCAAACATTAAAGATAAATACGATGAGGATACGACCAAATTGGTTGGGATTTTCATTCGGCACTTTTTCTTTACATCGAACACGCAGATACTTACATTGCTCTTAAAAAAAGATTCATTTCTACTGATTCCAAAAATTAAACTGAAGATACTATTTAACTAAAGCACTTAAACTTCTTATCGTCAAAGTTCAAGGCAGCGAGCGTCAACTAAGTGCAATGATGTCAATATACATGCACGTGGCACATTTCAAGTATTTTTATAGTCTTTTGAAATGATGACCCAAGCTAAAAAATGTGCTGCAACGATGTCTTCCGAGGCCCAACGATCCACGGCCCCTGTCACTGTAATAAACACCTACTCAATAGCAATTTCTCAAGACGTATCTATCCAGGTACAGTCCGTCCGATATCAACAGCATAATTACAAGTTATGCGCTATTATATCTATAACCTAGTCAACAATCACAATATGGGTAATGGGTATGCCAGAGTTATATATATCTTACATGGAATGGGTTCATCGCAATACAGAATTTGCGTAATTACTAAATGAACAAGATACAATGTAAATTGGAATATGCTACATCACCTGGGAGGGGGGTAATGACATGAAAATGTAACTCTGCCAAAAACTCGATATTGCCTGATATAAAACTTGGGTTAACCGCCGCTCTGCAGGCAAACAATTAAAATGCTCTCTGACATTATTCTGCCGACTTAAACCAATGATTTAATCATTTTTGCATGCAGAATAGATCTGATTGGTGTTAGTTTAATCATTTCTTTGCCAAATATTTCTATTCGGTTCATTAGTATAATTTCTTTGCGATCAGAGAAATCGTTATTTTCTTGTTTGGAAATATGAAAGACTTTCAACAAAAGATTTTAAATTAAACTAGCCTTAGAGGGCGCTTCGCGCCCATCTTCTAAATTAATTGTGAACATGTTCTCTTTGTGTACATCGTAAAACAAAACTAAAATAATTCGCGGATTTTCACAACAAATTTCGAGGATTTTCAAAATTTTCAAAAATTTAATGAAGATTGAATTTTGATGGAGACAAATATTTGAAATTTTGATCATTCATAAACCTTCCCTGGGGTCTCTAGATGTCCCACAAAAAATTTGGGCCCGATCGGTTCAGCCGTTTTGACGTTTATTGGATACAAAAAAACAAACAGACAGACAAGTCAAATTTATATATAGAAGACTTAAAACATTTATCTTTATAAATATGAAAATGTTAAACTAGACAAATCTATGTTTCCTTTATCTTTGCTGGAAAATATTGCGGTAACCAGAAAGTAGAACGATTGTCGTCCCCGTTCCTTCTTTTGATTAAGAAATGTAACTACAGATTTGTAATTTGTAATTTTTATAGAGACTTGACAATATTAGGGAAACAATTAAAAGAAAAGTTAGTTACAAAGGAATTGAGTCTTTTACAAAGCTCAAATTTTCGAATCCCTAAACCTTGGCAACATTATGGTGTAAACCTTTGTTATTTCAAACTTAGATAATTAGATCGCAAAGAATTCACAGTTTAAAACATATAATGTTTATGACATTTGATTGCAAAAATATGGGGATTAGAAAATCATAGTTTGTGGCAAAGACTAAATTCCTAAAAAAAACGAAGTTAACAACCGTTCCACTGCTGTCTAGTTACTACATTGTAGGGATAAAGGTTGACATCCCCTTTCAATGTGAAAGTATACACTTAAGAAAACTCAAGTCATGCAAGTAAAAATGGTTGTTTAAAAATTCCTCTATTCATATATTGTTGCATACATGGCTTGAGTCAAGCAAACTTCAGTATAAAATCAAGCAGTGAGGCTTGGTATAACTACTGGGTCAAAAGATCAGATCATACTATTTATTCTCTACAATAAAGTGTTCAGGATTTACAACGTACATACAGTATACAATGTTTTCAAAGGAGTTTTTTTGCGAGTTGTTTGAATCGATAAACACTTTTAATTAATAAAACGTTGAGAAGCATTTAATTTGGCAGCAGAAACTCTCTAATTACCATAATTAGTTAAGGGATTATCTTTCAGAAGATTTGGTCTTAAAAGCCCCTTCAGATGAAAATGGAAAACGATAGAAAAAAAGACGGGAAGGAATATAACAGATCCACAGCAGAAAAGGAGAAAGGTAGTTGATGAAACAAAATATGATAAAAAAGGGATAAAGAAGATGGTTCTGCAAAATTTGCAAAAATAAGAATGAGCCTAAATTTCTAGACTAAAATATGCAAAAGAAGAAGGGTAATGAAGGTAGTGAAGGGTGCATTTTCAATTCGTCTAATCAGATTTCTCCTAAAATTAAGTTTTTCCGTTTTTGCAAATTCCTGACAAGGGTCCTTGAGTGAAGATAAGATTGAAACATCAAGTTTACAACTCTAGCTCCCCATTTCCAGTCATTAAACACACATTTCAACCCAAATTTCAAACTTTATTGAAAAACCGTTCGTAAATGGCCTTAAAATGGTTCTTAAACTTTTTAACAGGCGACATTTTAGCAAAACTTAATTTTTGAGAGACATTCTCTGATTTTAGGACGATCATTGAAGATACGCCGAAATATATCGTTAAATTAAATATTTGGAATATTAGATGAACTACAATCGTGATTTATACAAAATTAAAAGTACGACATTGCGTCCTCATCAAGCTTTCATTCTAAATCCTAGAAACTAAATTTTCATCAAAAGCTGTGCAAAAAAAGAAAGTTAGAAATCATTCAAGATTTGAATCTAAAATGAATATTTGTGTACATTGATGGTTGTAGAAAAATAAAAATAGAAAATATATTTGATATCCTTGATCTGGTTGAGTTTAGGAGAAAATAAGATTTAAGAATATCAATATCAACCTAATCTCTTCAACTCACACAATTTCAAATATCCTATCAATGATATTGATAACACTAAAAATAAAATAGCAGTGCAGGACCAAATCTGATTCAACCTGACTTTGAATTGAAGGGACTGCAGATTTAATATGACTCTCCATTTCTAGAGTGGAATGCCTGATTCACAACTGTACCCTTTAAACTTTCATCTGAACAACAAGGAGGGAGATATCATCGTTTCTTTTCTAGAAAAGTATAAATAAAATTCTGACAATATCTTTCTTTGTTTCCGTTGCATAAATCGGCAATTAACTTCTATATATAGAATCAACAAATGAAAAAATTAATTTTAAGCTAGAAAAATGATATCTCATTCATCAATAATGGCATAAATAGATCTCTTGTAATTACATTTATAGTCCCTAATGTGAGACTACGACGTAATTAGGAATCTTGCCAAAATACAATTGGATTATTTTTGATCAATATTTGTTCGTTTACCTTGATTATGGATATCATTTTATTTTAAACTAAAAGAAAAAATTGCTCCCAAACATGGGCATTTCTAATTTATATCTATATGTAGTACTCCGACAATGCAGGTTTGTTAAATAAGTAAATTAATAAAATGTCAGTGATTAAACATGGTTCTATCTAAACATGTTTAATATAAAACCCCAAAATAAAACCCTCCTAAGCGAATTGATCTATTTAAGCCATTTAAAAAAATTACGTTCAAATATCTTTTTGTTTTACTCCGAAAATTGTTGATACAGTACGCTAAATCTTAACAAAGATTCGTCCCTACATTCCCATGTTTATTGGGAAACCCTGTAAAGTGTATATAGAAGGTTGTAGGCTATTGTTACCGTATATACGATATTGTCCTATGAAGCGTTTAAGTTTCTTTATGCAGCCTTGTTGGAAATCAGACCCTGCAACCCTTTTACTACCCTATCTAACTTTCATCGAATTCTAAATTTCTATTCCCTATCTAACTCTATTCCCTATATGTCTTTAGAGCCTAATGGGGTAACCTTCTAATATCTTTAACTTTGACTATATTGATCAGCATAGGCTTTATAGTTTAAAAATCTAAAAATTAGATTGCAAAGATTTTATGAAAAAAAATTTGGGTTTGAAGCGAGTAATCAGTTCCTGTAGGGTTTTATGTGATCTATAAAAGTATTATATTGTTTGACAATATTTTTGGTCAGGTTGAGTTAAGGCTATAATGCCGAGATTTTTTATTTCTATTTTATTATTTATTATTTCAAAGGTTGCAAGGCGAAGGAAGATCACGAAATTACCAAAGATTATAATAAGATTTTACTTTTGAAAATAATTTCTCAATTATTCAAATCTCCCACCAATTTCTCTATTTACTTTGGAAAGTAAGTTATCAGCGAAATAGACTTCTCTAGTTGAAGATACAGAATTAAATAATTAAATGCAAAATAAAATCAAATGAATTTGCAAGCATATTTTTGACATTTGCCAATTAGAGTTGCAAAAAAGTTGATGCAGCGCCGATTAGCAATCTGCATTGTTAGGCCAAGTTGAACTCAACCTTTTTACAATTTTACGACACAAGGTTTGCGGTCAAATAATCTTTTAAAAAATACTACGAACCATAAATATGTAATATTATCATTAAATCTGGTTAATTCTATGTATGCTTGTGTTAATTGATATTTGAGTTAAAATTCATAAAAAAAAGAGAAATCAAAAATCAGCAAAATATTGATTTTATAGAACATGTATTTTAATGAAAATGGAATTGTATAAAAGTTTTTAGCAAAATTATAATTTTTGGAAAAGTTCAACTTTTTCATGAAAATTTAAGAAGTTTTTTTGGGACTTGAGTCAAACTTAAAGAGCAGAGATGACTTGGGGCTAGTGGCGGAATTAGTAGAAGGTCAAAGAAAAAAATTGTATTTTTTTCCCCAACATTAGAGGCCGGGTGTGAATGTGACGGTTGAAGGAGGGGGGGGGGGGGTTAATTTAAGAATATTATTGCTTATCTAATACAAGGATATCTTAAATGATATTAAAAGGAGAACTAACGCTTGTAAATGGAAAGGGGAGGAATCAAAGACACGCAACGTTTCATCTGGATATCAGAAACATTGATAAACCATTAAATATTTTAATTGTTGAATTATCTAAACGAGGTCACGGGGGGCAGTTAGTAGATT
>NW_019396887.1:15230-18754 GCF_000591075.1 Eurytemora carolleeae | reverse complement strand
TTGATCGACAGTGGGGGAGACAAAGTAGATACGAATATACGAAATGAGCAAGCTGGATGCAGGAAAGACAAAAACTATAAGCGTAGCACAAAAAGAAACGCAAAATTTGAAAAGAAGAAAAATGAAACTAGAAAAACTCGTGAGTAAGTATCGGAGATAAAAAGATGAAATAAATTAGACAATAGTCCAGTTATCGGTGTATACAGCAATGAAAGATTTAATTCAATTATTTTCTAGTTTTTGTTAATCATAAGAGGTAGTAAATAATTGAGAATGCATCGTTGCAGGGTAGAAGGAGTTGGCTTTGAATCATTATTATTATCTTATAATTAAACTCTTTTCACATAATAGCAATAGAAGAGAAGTGGGGAGGAGTACACTTATACAGTAATACATAGGAATAGAGTAGAGAGGAGTGGAGAGGAATACATTTATAAAGGAAAACAAAGGAATAGAGTAGAGAGGAATACACTTATACAGGAAAACATAGGAATAAAGTAGAGAGGAGTGAAGAGGAATACACTTATACAGGAATACATAGGAATAGAGTAGAGAGGAGTGGAGAGGAGTACACTTATACAGGAATACATAGTAATAGAGTAGAGGGGAGTGGGGAGGAGTACACTTATACAGGAAAACATAGGAATAGAGTAGAGAGGAGTGGAGAGGATTACACTTATACAGGAAAACATAGGAATAGAGTAGAGAGGAGTGGATAGGAGTACACTAATACAGGAATACATAGGAATTGAGTATTACAAAGAATTAAAAACAAAAAGAAACATTTAATTGTATGCAAAAAGAAACATATATATGTATGCAAAGAAAAAAAAAAGAGAATTGATAAAGACAATCGGTAAAATACAGATTAGGGAAAAATAGAGGAAAAAACAGGGAAATTCAAAGAAAAATAGAGGAATTCAAACAATAATTGATGAATGCAAAGAAAAAGTAAAGAAAAACAGAAGAATTGAGCAGTTAAACATAAATGATATAGATAAAGAACAGTAGAACGCAAGAATATGTAGGAATTATGAATTACATATATTACTAAATGATATAGATAAAAGAACAGTAGAACGCAAGAATATGTAGGAATTATGAATTACATATAATTACTAAATGATATAGATAAAAGAACAGTAGAACGCAAGAATATGATGGAAATTGTGAATTGCTAAATTTCAATGAATACAGAAGAAGATAATAAACAAGACAGAAGAGACAAGTAGAAGATACATTGACAATAAGGAAAATATATATTTAAGTATCATTTAACTAAGTTTGACACTCCAACAAGTTTTAAAATTACAGTGATCAAATTTAACTATTTAGCTAGCGGTGATTAGTCTACACCCAGGGGTATATCAGGGGATACAAGCATCCCAACCATCCCTGGACACAGGGAAATTATATTTAATATTTTAGAAGAATTTTCAGAATTTAAATTAGACAAATTATCCACAAATTATCCAAAAGTTTTCCTGGC
This sequence comes from Eurytemora carolleeae, assembly GCF_000591075.1. NCBI lineage: Eukaryota > Metazoa > Arthropoda > Copepoda > Calanoida > Temoridae > Eurytemora > Eurytemora carolleeae. The sequence goes on along the minus strand of NW_019396887.1, from coordinate 17,265 downwards.
TCGGAAGAAATAAGTTTTGATATTTTTCTCGACATTAGAAGATTATCTGAGATTAATGATAGATAAGATAATCATATTTAATTCAACAAGTAACCAGGTTGCTAACTTGATTATACCAAATTGCATTGATGATAATTAGATAAATCTGAGTTCAGCAAATTACGATAACATACCAGCAATAAAATGAAAATATTTAATTAACATTGCATCTGCATTAAAACATGCAAGAAGCATGCATATATAAAGATATTGAGATCATAGTAGGACTTTAAACCACGATTGGAGTGTAGGATGAATGTAGGACAAGAGTGTATGATGAATGTAGGACTAAAGTGTATGATGTATGTATGACTGGAGTGTGGGATGAATGTAGGACAAGAGTGTAGGATGAATGTGGGACTGGAGTTTAGGATGAATATAGGACTGGAGTGTAGGATGAAAGTGGAACTGGAGTGTAGGATGAATATAGGACTGGAGTGTAGGATGAATGTAGGACAAGAGTGTAGAATGAATGTAGGACTGGAGTGTAGGATGAATGTAGGACAAAAGTGTATGATGTATGTATGACTGGAGTGTGGGATGAATGTAGGACAAGAGTGTAGGATGAATATAGGACTGGAGTGTAGGATGAATATAAGACTGGAGTGTAGGATGAATGTAGGACTGGAGTGTAGGATGAATATAGGACTGGAGTGTAGGATGAATGTAGGACAAGAGTGTAGGATGAATGTAGGACTGGAGTGTAGGATGAAAGTGGGACTGGAGTGTAGGATGAAAGTGGGACTGGAATGTAGGATGAATATAGAACTGGAGTGTAGGATGAAAGTGGAACTGGAGTGTAGGATGAATATAGGACTTGAGTGTAGGATTAATGTGGGACTGGAGTGTAGGATGAATGTGGGACTGGAGTGTAGGATGAATATAGGACTGGAATGTAGGATGAAAGTGGAACTGGAGTGTAGGATGAATATAGGACTTGAGTGTAGGATGAATGTGAGACTGGAGTGTAGGATAAATGTGGGACTGGAGTGTAGGATGAATATAGGACTGGAGTGTAGGATCAAAGTGGAACTGGAGTGTAGGATGAATATAGGACTGGAGTATAGGATGAATGTGAGACTGGAGTGTAGGATGAAAGTGGGACTGGAGTGTAGGATGAATATAGGACTGGAGTGTAGGATGAAAGTGGAACTGGAGTGTAGGATGAATATAGGACTGGAGTGTAGGATGAATGTGATACTGGAGTGTAGGATGAAAGTGGGACTGGAGTGTAGGATGAATATAGGACTGGAGTGTAAGATGAAAGTGGAACTGGAGTGTAGGATGAATATAGGACTGGAGTGTAGGATGAAAGTGGGACTGGAGTTTAGGATGAATGTGGGACTGGCGTGTAGGATGAATATAGGACTGGAGTGTAGAATGAATATAGGACTGGAGTGTAGGATGAATGTGGGACTGGAGTGTAGGATGAATATAAGATGAATGTATAAGAGTGTGCTTGGGTTTGTGCATTAGAATATTTGGTCTATTTGACCACAAACTGATCTTGAGATAGGTTCAAATGTACTCATTAGTTCAAGGGGCCCCAGGACTACTTCTCAGCTCATATTTCATCCCGGGGTCCCTTCAAATATAAGCGTTTACATTTCACCCTTTTCACTTATCTAATTGCCCTTTAACAGTTTAAGCTATATTGTTTTAACAAAAGCTAATTAATCATGAAACGATACAATTTTTTTTCATTTTCCGAAATAATCCAAACCTACACTATCCTAGACACATTGCTTGTTCTTATCAAGCATTTGTCAATTACCCCAACCCCCTTTCTGTCTATACCGAAATCAATCACACAGCCCCCTTTCTTCTGCCCCCCTACGCTCCCTATGCCAAGAGCATATCGTAATGAATGTGAACTGATGAGTTTGTCTGTTATCTGGTCTTCTATCTGTAGAAACCCCAGATGTGAGTGGGCGATGTCCAGCCAACCTTTGTCAACACATGGACACAATATATGGGATTACTTAGCCACTGTCTC
>NW_019396887.1:7515-15151 GCF_000591075.1 Eurytemora carolleeae | reverse complement strand
GGGGGGGGGGGGGGGGGGCTCAGCCCTTCCCTGTCTACACCCCTATAAAAGGATGGAAAGTAGATTAAGAATGAGAAGTGGAAATCTTTTTTCACGAATAAATAAAGCAAAAACTTTTTACTGGGACAGGGGGAGGGGTAACCCCTCATAAAAATACAAAAAGACAATATGTACCACACTAAAAATTGCTTCCGGGCCAGTGTGGAATAGAAATTCATGTTTTGCATATATGTAAATAAAATGAACTCTTGAAAGAATAAGAAAAGTAAACGTGATATTGTTTTTTTAACTGTGTGAAACCAAAGTTACACAATAAGGAGTACGGATACACAATATTGACAAAATATCACGTTTCATCTAGTTTTTTTTACACAAAATAGATTATTTCAAGTAAGTTCTTGTTGTTTTAAATTATATTTCTGCTTCGCCATAGTTCCAATTACGTAACTTCACGCAAAAAAAGTAAAGCTTGTTTTTAAAACAATGATTAAGGTTAAAACAATGACTGTATACCAGAGGCGTATTCAGGGGGGGCTATTGGGGCGTATTACTGAATACGCCCCTGCGGTATACTACTAAAGATCAAACATGAAAAAATAACTGCGACTGGTATATTGTTACCAAGAAAGCGAGAACACATTCCTTTTTAAAACCATAAATCATTTATTTTCGCCAATTCAGCGAATAATACTAAAAATACCATACATAACCTCTGAGGGAAAAACGATTTCTTAATTATCAGAATTAAACACTTTTGAACCTAGAAAAAGATTTAAAGGGAACCATTTCCATCATTGCATGGAGGGGCACTTGAAATTCCGCTTACAGTCCCTTTAAAACCTGCAAAGGGGTTGTTCTCAGCTTCAGTTTCTAAGGAGTACTTGACAAATTCTAGAAACTGTTTGCACTGAAATGCGCATACCTTTTTATTGCATAATTTAATTTTACATAGATATGAACATGTACAATTTACATGCATTTTATCAAGTCAAAAGCTCTATATTACAGATTGTAAGATATAAATTCAATATTGTGTAAGTTGTAAATTAGATATTGTATATTTATGTAGATTGTAGGTGTTACATTTACCCGATCCTAGCATCAGGGCAATTTTCATATTTCAGGCCGATACTTTACTACAGGGTGTCCCAGGATACTTTACTACAGGGTGTCCCAGGATACTTTACTACAGGGAGTCCCAGGATACTTTACTACAGGGTGTCCCGGGATACTTTACTACAGGGAGTCCCAGGATACTTTACTACAGGGTGTCCCGGGATACTTTACTACAGGGTGTCCCAGGATACTTTACTACAGGGTGTCCGAGGATACTTTATTACAGGGTGTCTCAGGATACTTTACTACAGGGTGTCCCAGGATACTTTACTACAGGGAGTCCCAGGATACTTTACAACAGGGTGTCCCAGGATACTTTACTACAGGGTGTCCCAGGATACTTTATTACTGGGTGTCCCAGGATACTTTATTACAGGGTGTCCCAGGATACTTTACTACAGGGTGTCCCAGGATACTTTATTACAGGGTGTCCCAGGATACTTTACTACAGGGTGTCCCAGGATACTTTACTACAGGGTGTCCCAGGATACTTTACTACAGGGTGTCCCAGGATACTTTACTACAGGGTGTCCCAGGATACTTTACTACAGGGTGTCCCAGGATACTTTACTACAGGGTGTCCCAGGATACTTTACTACAGGGTGTCCCAGGATACTTTACTACNTATTTCAAATAAATCTAAACCCTTTAGTTTATATAGATCTAAACCCTTTATTTTATATAGATCTAAACCCTTTAGGTTATATAGATCTAAACCCTATAGTTTATATAGATCTAAACCCTATAGTTTATATAGATCTAAACCCTTTAGTTTATATAGATCTAAACCCTATAGATCTAAACCCTATAGTGTATATAGATCTAAACCCTTTAGTTTATATAGATCTAAACCCTATAGTTTATATAGATCTAAATCCTATAGTTTATATAGATCTGAGGGTTCTCCAGTCGGCCGACTGATGTGTGTTTTTACAAGAAATATTTATTCCCCGTGACTAGTTACCAATGCAAGCATTCAACTAGACTTTAACAGGAGGAGACGTTTACTTCATCAAAATATTTAATAATATTTTATTAATTATTTTACCGAGGTTTTCGAGATAAGAAATAATCCAGGCTTATCCTTACATTCGATCCTACATCTAGCAATTCTTAAATATAACCATACATCATCTCTTCAAGCTACTATAAGGAAAATTCGATACATAGAGAGTTAGGTCAGAAATCAGCATGATCGGAGTGCTATTGAAGACCCCCTTTCATCGGAGACCTCAATGCCCAACAGTCATCACAACGGATAAATATGAATGCACAGTAATGCAAAGTGTGCAAGCTATCATGCAAAAATATATCAGCATTTTTCTAATTACTCCTTTTAAATAAAAGCTAGAAACAAGCACTGTGTGAATTCTTACAGTGAATAGCATATGGCTATAAAAAAACTTAAAATGAGTTTGTAATGTAATTCAAATGTCAAGGAGTTGTGACAATACAAAGTTAACCCGGTTTAAGAAATTGATGCATGATTTTTACAGCTCTTTCGATAACATATATAAATCCTATTTTCTTTCATATCCTGTAAATATCTCTATTTTTTGTTAAATCAAATTTACCTAAGAAGTAAAGATAGAATTCTATAAAGGATTTCTTCGAACTGATTCTTTTTTTTTAAAAAAGAACCTTACGTTACCTTGTATACCACAAGTTAATTAGAATATTAAAGTAAGGGGTGTATACTCTACTCTAAAATTGAAACTGATGGCAGTCAGTTTAAACTAAATTACAGGTAATTGTTCATGATCTATCTTATAATCTTTAAAATAGGTGGCAGCAGTACTTTAGTGGGAGGGGGAGTACGTTGGAGTACCTTTAGTAGGAGGGGAGTAGATTGGAGTACCTTTAGTGGGAGTACGTTGGAGTACCTTTAGTAGGAGGGGAGTAGATTGGAGTACCTTTAGTGGGAGTACGTTGGAGTACCTTTAGTAGGAGGGGAGTAGATTGGAGTACCTTTAGTGGGAGTACGTTGGAGTACCTTTAGTAGGAGGGGAGTAGATTGGAGTACCTTTAGTGGGAGTAGGTTGGATTACCTTGAGTAGGGGTGGGGGGAGAACGTTGGAGCACCTTTAGTAGGAGGGGGAGTAGGTTGGAGTACATTTAATCGGAAGAGGAGTAGGTCGGAGTACCTTAAGTAGGAGTGGGAGTAGGTTAGAGTACCTCTAGTCGGAGGGGAAGTAAGTTGAATTATCTTTAGTCAGAAGGGAGTACTTCTAGTAGGAAGGGAGTGGATTGGAGTATTTCTGGTAGGAGGGGAGTAGATTAGAGCACCTATAGTAGGAGGGGAGTAGATTGGAGTACTTATAGTTGGATGGAAGTTGATTTGAGTACTTCTGTTAGGAGGTGAGTAGATTGGAGTACTTCTAGCAGTAGGGGAGTAGATGGAAGTAGATTGGAGTATTTCTGGTAGGAGGGGAGTAGATTAGAGCACCTATAGTAGGAGGGGAGTAGATTGGAGTACTTATAGTTGGATGGAAGTTGATTTGAGTACTTCTGTTAGGAGGGGAGTAGATTGGAGTACTTCTAGTAAGAGGGAAGTAGGTTGGAGTACCTATAGCAGGAGGGGAGTAGGTTGGAGTTTTAATATCTATTTATTTTGTATCTATCTAACTAATATCTATTTATCTCTCTAGCTTTCTATCTAACTATCTATCTATCTAACTTTATATCTACCTATCTTACTATTTATTTCCATCTATCTATCTATCTAGAACCAGTGAATACCTTTACTAAATAATATTTATGGTTGAGAGCTACCATTTATACAATGAAAATATTTTTATTCAAAATTAATAATTCTTCATCCATGAATCTATAATCTCTTATTCTCTATAGCATCAACATTCCCTCTTCACATTTTTTACTCTTATCTCTCACCCCCCCCCTCCCCCCTCCCTCTGCTTTCTCCCCTACTTTTCTGCCCCTACAGTCTACATATCAATATCATGCAAAAGTTTGTAACCTTAGATGCTTACTTTTGAATGAAGAAATCTAAATAGGTTCGGATAAGTTGAATCGATTTTATTCTTAAGAATTATTTAGAATTAAAATTATTTTCTAGGTGAAAATGTCAAAATTCACGGTGGACTAGGGTTAATTTGAATTCGAACCGACTCGACTCCTTGTACCGGCCTTAGAGCTGCACAGCATGTATCGGCCCGACCCTATCCTATCGGTTTCAACTTTGATGGTGCGGCAAGACTGTTTGCAGCACCCGGCCTATCATAGGCCTATTTTACCTATTCCACTAGCTTTGTTTACTGCGAATTAGCCAATTTTATCTTGGAATGTGATATCCAACCTTAATAACCTCAATCAAGTTTGCATTTTACATTCTAAAATACATACTTATCATCTTCAGATTGTACAAAGATGTCTGCTAACACTTTGAATTCAAAACGCTAATAGATTAATATTGTGACAGCTTTACAAACTAAACTTGATTGATTTTGTAAACCGTAGCAGTTATCAACTTAAATTATTTGTATTCCTAGAATTGTAAAACTAAAAGCATTGTAACGGTCGTCTTTTGTCTCTGATTCTGTGTAGATAACCCTGCATGTAATCAACCCTATACTCTGGGGCTTGAATTCAGGCAGTAGTATACATGCTCACATAGATCCAGCAAGCACAGGTTAACCCAGAACTAAAGAGATATCTAGAGAATTTATAAACATTGTGTTCTAAACCTGCTGAGATTGGAAGGCTGCAGGTTTTAGTTTTTAATCGAATAATTATTTGTAGCTCTTTGAAACCATGCGCCCGCATATTTTATGCATATTTATTTATTTTTTAAATCACATTTAGGTAAATTAAGGTGTTGAAATATTGTCAAGATGACATTTAAAAAATGCTTTTGATGTCTCCAAAGTTCAGAGTTAAACTGTATGTAAAGTCGGTAAAGTTTTATTCAAAAGTGATGCAAGGCCTTGGCTTTTACCTCACTTACTCACTTCTACATTTCTGTAGTCCTAGACATTGAAAATTTAGAACTCTAAAGCACTAGTTTTTCAGTTAATTTCTGAGAAGTAATTGGACAAATTGTTTGGATCAGTGTGGCCACTTTACAGTTAGTATAGTCTAGTGTGTTTATGTTAATGGTTCCACCAGGATTTAATTGTTTTCTTTATCTTTACTCATCTAATATATATTTACTGTGTATACTGTATAGTTGTCTAGTTAACAACTAAATAAAAACAGATTTTAGGTTTAACGCCATTTAAAGTAGACAGCGTACTCTCAACATATCTTTACTTTATACCTTTTATCTATAAACCCGTTAATCGTTTTTTTTTTAATTTTTTTATTTAAACAGATTTTTATTTAAATATATTGCATTAGTGTAATAGAAAAATTTAAAAATATACGAGTAAAGAATATTCCAGTACAAAAATTCATTGTTTATGTATATTCCAGTACAATAATTCCTTGTTTATGTATATTCCTGTACAATAATTCCTTGTTTATGTATATTCCTGTAAAATGTTTCCTTGTTTATGTATATTCCTGTACAATAATTCCTTGTTTATGAATATTTCTGTGCAACAATTCCTTGTTAATGTATATTTATTTACAATAATTCCTTGTTTATTTATATTCCTATACAATGATTCATTGTTTATGTATATTTCTGTACAATAATTCCTTCTTTATATATATTCCTGTACACTAATTCATTGTTTATGTATATTCCTGTAGAATAATATCTTGTTTATTTATATTCCTGTACAATAATTCCTTTTTTATGTATATTCCTGTACAATAACATATTGTTTACGTATATTTCTTTACAACAATTCCTTGTTTATGTATATATTTTTTTACAACAATGCATTGTTTATTTATATCCCTGTACAATAATTCCTTGTTTATGTATATTCCTGTACAATAATCCATTGTTTATGTATATTCCTGTACAATAATTCCTTGTTTATGTATATTCCTGTACTTGTTTATGTATATTCCTGTAAAATGTTTCCTTGTTTATGTATATTCCTGTACAATAATTCCTTGTTTATGTATATTCCTGTAAAATGTTTCCTTGTTTATGTATATTCCTGTACAATAATTCCTTGTTTATGTATATTCCTGTCAAATAATTCATTGTTTATGTATATTCCTGTACAATAATTCATTGTTTATGTATATTCCTGTACAATAATACATTGTTTACGTATATTCCTGTACATTTTATTCAGTGTTCATGTTTATTTCTGTACATTAATTCATTGTTTTTGTATATCTGTATGTATATATATATTTCAGTTTTTAAACTTCACATTTTATTAAAAAAGAATTATACTACATATATATTTATATATAAATATATTCATATACAACAATTAATTGTTTAAATTTATTTTTCTTTTTTAAAATGATTTCATGTTCATTGTACTGTACATCAAACCTTTTACCGGTCTATCTGTACAATATACATTATACAATTTATGTATTATACATTTATAAAATGAATATATCCTGGTTTAAAAATTCCTCCACATATTAATGTTTGTTTAATTACTGACTGTAACCCCCTTTCCCCCTTCCCCCCTTTTCTCCCCGACAAAGATTTAAGTGTCACTTGAAAATCTTATCAACTGACAAACTGACATCACTGACAGACTGACAGACAAGGAAGGATTGATAAAACAGAAGGTCGACTTATAATTCATAATTAATTTGCTAAATATTGACTTTATCTTTAATTGATAGAATTTATTTTCCTTTTTTTTACAAATTCTAATATTTCAATACATTTTCAAAGGAATTGAGTTTTTGACACAAACTCAAATGTTCCCATTCTTATATCTTTGCAACCTGATGGAGTAAAACCTTTTTATTTCAAACTTAGATTTTTTGATCGAATAGAATTAATAGTTTGAAATATCAATGATCTGCTACATATTGGGTTGAACAGATATAGGGACTAGAAAATAAGAGTTTGTAGCAAAAACTCAACTCCTTTTCACAATTTCACTTTCAATTATTTTTCGTCGACACCATAGGAAAGATCTTATATTTAAAGCAGAGTGTGGAAATGTATGTACTGTACGTGTGTATGGGTCACGTTAAAGCAAGGTTGTATAAGAATAATAAACCTTGCGTTAAAGTAAAGTTTAAATAGCGCGAATGATTGATATATGTTTTTAACAATAACACCTCTTATTGAAGATCTAATTAAAAGAACATGTTTTGAATTTATAAAATATTCAACCGATTACAATTGTACTGTATGTACTGTACTGTATTGAAGATCTAATTAAAAGAACATGTTTTGAATTTATAAAATATTCAACCAATTACAATTGTACTGTATGTACTGTACTGTATTGAAGATCTAATTAAAAGAACATGTTTTGAATTTATAAAATATTCAACCGATTACAATTGCTTTACTCATACTATAAATAACATAAACCAATCCTTTACTTGTACAGAAATTAGACTTCTTGAGGAACAATTGATGTTACTCAATTTTCAATAAAAAAGTTATATTTGCCCTTTA
>NW_019396887.1:0-7507 GCF_000591075.1 Eurytemora carolleeae | reverse complement strand
CCCCCCCCCCCCCCCTCTTTAATGTTCATATGTGTTCAGGGGTACAAAAACTCACACGAAGCCTGTTAGGCTTTAATTAGTGTACTGCACGTACATATGTAGAGCAATATTGAGTTGTACAATACACGATGTCCCAATAAATATGGGAATTGAGTAGCGATTTCGAGATTTTTAAACATAGAGAACGTTTGAAGTTTGCACAAAGATAATACTGCTAACTCTGTTAATATTTGTTCACTCTGAAACAAAACATTAAATGAAATAGTGCCAATAACCTGAAAAAAACAACAGGACTTTTAAACATTCCAATTCTAAATATAAATATATAAATATGTACACTGCAGGATACAATGTACATTGTATGCTAGGATAAGATTGTAAGAATGCTGATTGCAGGGAGACAAACAATTTATATCTAGGTTTAGAAACAGAAAACTGCAGTAGATAAAAATTGCATTCTGGATTAAATAACTTCATTTTTAGGTGTATGTATCAACTAAAGAGAGATACTAAAATACATTCAAGGATACTGGAGTACATGCAATGATACTAGAATACATTCAAGGATACTAGAATACATTTAAGGATACTGGAATACATTCAAGGATACTAGAATACATTCAAGGATACTAGAATACATTCAAGGATACTAGAATACATTCAAGGATACTAGAATACATTCAAGGATACTNCAGATATATGATGCAGATGCTGTTGGATACAAATATATGATGCAGATGCTGTTGGATACAGATAAGTAATAGATATCGGGTCACATGATTTTCTGTAAACCTGCAGTACATTGTACATTATTAACTAAATATTTTGTAACAAATACAGCAATCCCCATATTTGTTAACCTGAACATACCTAGATGTATTAAACATGAGCTACGTAATATGATTAAAACATGCATTGTGATTAGATTAACTACGATTATATCTATCCTTGCTAATCATATAAATACGTACATTGTCTTAATCATGTGATATAGTAGGAATTTTAATTACGTCTATTAACTATAACTTGCAACATATAAACCTAAAATACATCAGTTAATATAGAAACTCTGCTTTGATTACAGTGTAGAGTAATTACGTCCCCGTAGAAACATACGGACTGAGATTGTACCTCGGTATTTGAAACAGATCGATTAAGAGCTTCTTTGATACCTGGACTGATACAGTGTGGGACGAAGTTTTAAGAGTACGGCATTTACTACAGGTTAATCAGAAAAAAGATTCGTTATAAAGCCGGTAACCGTTCAGTTTGTTTTGAACCTATAAACGGTAAACAGTTAATCTAGATTTGCTAATATCTCATAAAAAACATTTGTGTAAAATGGAATAAAATGGACCAAATTCATAGATTAGGTGTGGATTGGTAATATTCTTATACAAATACAAAGAGTAAGCAATAAATCTGAAAAGGACTGAGTGCCTCTCCGTTTACAGAATGACCTTTTCGATTCACAACGAGACCCTTTTAATCTTTGTCATTAAAAATGACGAAGGTATCCTTATTTTCTAGCTGAAAATTGAGTGGGCCTCAAGGAACTATGTTCTTCGAATACGTAGCAAAGGCGAAACATTTCAGAATTTATATTGGGTTACTTTTATCAATTTTATTTTAGGCTCAAATGAAAAAGGGAAAAAACTGAAAACTAAAAATCTAAATTGAACGAAAAAGGCATGAAATCCGAAATTTCGTAAAAAATCTAAATCAGGAATTTTCATTGCCCCTAATATTAGAAAACAAATATAAATGATAGATAGATAGTAATTACAACTCTTTGTTGTATGTTTATGGTTAGTCTCTGCCATAAACTGCAAGTCTTGATAGTATTGAAGCATGCAAAATATTCGCAAATCATCCAAGGACAATGCACATATTTTACGAGAGAAAAATTATTTTTATTGCATTAAGATTTAGTTGCTGGAGGTAAATTATAGAACCGGAACCATCATCTTGAACCTCCGGTTGTTAATCTTGAACTGAAACCATCATCTTGTACCTCCGGTTGTTAATCTTGAACCGGAACCATATCTTGTACCTCCGGTTATTAATCTTGAACCGGAACCATCATCTTGTACCTCCGATTGTTGATCTTGAACCGGAACCATCATCTTGTAACTCCGGTTGTTAATCTTGAACACTTGATCTCGATATCCATTGAATAAGATATTTCCAATGTATTGAATTTAAAGATGAATTCTTGATCCCTCAATTAAAGTTGAACACAGGATATCGAAAAGAATTAAATTAATCCGTAGATCTTCACGAAATGGATCAATGCTTGATCCCTCAATTATAGTTGATCACGGGATATCGAAGAAGAATTAAATTAATCCGTAGATCTCCTCGAAATGGATCAATATTTGATCCCGAGCTTCAGGTCAAACTGATTAAACCAATCATTTAGATCAATCAATCAATTCATCAGTAAATTGATTACAATTTATCAGCAATTTGATAAATATTTATTTTAACAAACCAATCGATATTCATCAGTAAATATCTCCGGAGCAAAGATATGTATTATGTATTGTGCCGTTAGAGGTTTCGTGAACATAGATTTTAGTATAAATAAGATTTTGTAGCTTTTAACCAATTTAAGTTTTTACACCGTATATATTGATTTCAAATAAATTTGCCGTCAGTGGTGTTATATCATTTTAGATTTCTACTAGTTTACTATTTCTTTAATTCGAACATTCTGAACCAACAAACCGTAAAAGAATTTTGCAGATTTTCTAATCTTTGAGTGAAGTGATAATGTATAAATCCTGCCATAAACCACCTCCAGGCTCCAGCGGAGTCCAGAGTTCAGCAGACAGATCAGTTTTCATGCAGAGGGGCATACGAAGGGGGCTCCCATCCCCCCCTACGGGTTCCCGAAACCATGTAAAAAAAAATACTTTAAAATCTCACTTTTAACCTTAATTAAAAAGTTTGATTAAAAAAGCTTTAATCAAAACTGAATTAAGTGTAAATATATCTTTGATATCATTATTTATAATTATTAAATATGTATCGTTCGTTTATATGAAAATGAAGTCTTTTTAACGAACGTTTCCATCTCTATTTTTCACCCATTAAAGCTTGGAAGTGTGTATATGATCGAATAGTTTACATAAAAAAGGTATCAATATTTGTTCAAAAAAAGGGTTTTTAATTTTGCCAAGGGGGGGGGGGCACAACATTTTTTGTTTTTGTTTTCATGGTCTTTGTTAAAATCTTTAATTCAATCTTTAAAAGTTAATCTTGTTTTTAATTTGTTTAATTTCCTAATTGTCACTCTGTTTTATTGCAATTTTTCAGGACATAATATTTTAATCATTAACATTTTACTCTTAGTATTCGTACTGTCATTATTGCCATAAGTAATAAACTGCAATACTTTTGCATAATTTTTGTATTTTTGTTGCCATTCTAAGATATTCTAAGAACCACAACTTTTTTTTTCAAACGCTTTGAAACAGTTGTAAATTTAATTGTCTAACTTCAAATTTGGTTCATTTGAGTATTTTTTTAGTTTAGTATATTTTTTTCTCGTAAATCTCCAAATATGTAAGTAATATGTTTGGGAATGCATGCCATAAACAGCTTGCTTGGTCGGCATTAAACAGCTTGCTTAGCATGCATTAGACAGCTTGCTTGGCATGCATTTGACAGCTTGCTTGGCATGGATTAGACAGCATATTGGCATGCATTAGACAGCATCTTGGCATGCATTAGACAGCATCTTGGCATGCATTAGACAGCATCTTGGGATGCATTAGACAACATCTTGGCATGCATTAGACAGCATCTTGGCATGCATTAGACAGCATCTTGGGATGCATTAGACAACATCTTGGCATGCATTAGACAGCATCTTGGCATGCATTAGACATCATCTTGGCATGCATTTGACAGCTTGCTTGGCATGGATTAGACAGCATCTTGGCCTGCATTAGACAGCATCTTGGCATGCATTAGACAGCTTGCTTGACATACCGAATAAAGTTATTCTGATTAGTATGTAAATGATCAGAACTAATTCGTTGAAGCATAGATTAATTAAAGCAATTAAATCAATTGTATTTGAAGGCAACCCATGCGTTTGTAATTAAATGACATGCTTAAATTAAATACATTCAGATTAATCAATAATTAACTTCCTAATCTTTAATTGCCAAATCATTTCAACAAATATTTTTGCAAAAGTAAAAAGATATTAATTTGTTTATTTTATTACCTTCTAATTAATCGATGTTTAAACATAAAATTATTAATTTCAATGAAAGAGGAAAAATTGGATTTTTAAATCTGTTCTTTAGTTATATTTTTGTATATTTTTGTCTTTTAAATCAGTTTGTTACTAGAATTAAGTATGTGTGCACTGTGCAAGCTGGTGGTTGTATTAAACCTTATAGTACTATTAAACTTGGGTAAAATTCTGCAAGTAAAGAAAATCTTGTTATTTGTTCTCATGTGATTTTAGGTTAAAAACGTTAACACTGCGCAGTACACAACTTATGAATTGATTGCGTCTTTAAACTGGACAAAGCCCCCCCCCCCCCCCTACTCCTGCACCTTTATATAGTGCACTGGACAGTGCCCCCAAGCGCCCAGATATAATTGTGTATTAATTTGTTTTGGTAAAACAGGATGAAAAATGCAGTTGCGTTGTGCAGTTTGCACAATAGAGTTTTCTCATTTGTCATGGTTTTTCAGATAGAGAGGGCCTTAACTTAGAGAGCGGTGCCCCCTACCTCCCCCCCCACTCTGTAACATCAAAATTTGTATGTGTAAAAAAAATCAAGAAAAAATAAGATAAAATGTAAACCTAACATTTGCTGAAAGGAACTGTTGTTGTAATTTTAAGTGAGCTTCCATTTAAAGATGGATATGTCCTCGGATTCACTTTAAAGATGGGTATGTCCTCGGATTCACTTTAAAGGTGGATATGTCCTCGGATTCATTTTAAAGATGGATATGTCCTCGGATTCACTTTAAAGATGGATATGTCCTCGGATTCACTTTAAAGATGGATATACCCTCGGATACACTTTAAAGATGGGTATGTCCTCGGATTCACTTTAAAGATGGGTATGTCCTCGGATTCACTTTAAAGATGGATATGTCCTCGGATTCACTTTAAAGATAGGTATGTCCTATACCCTCGGATACACTTTAAAGATGGGTATGTCCTCGGATTCACTTTAAAGATGGGTATGTCCTCGGATTCACTTTAAAGATGGATATGTCCTCGGATTCACTTTAAAGGTGGATATGTCCTCAGATTCACTTTAAAGATGGATATATCCTCGGATTCACTTTAAAGGTGGGTTTAACTCGGATTCACTTTAAAGATGGGTATATCCTCGGATTCACTTTAAAGGTGGGTATGTCCTCGGATTTACTTTAAAGATGGGTATGTCCTCGGATTCACTTTAAAGGTGGGTATGTCCTCGAATTCACTCTAAAGATGGATATGTCCTCGGATTCACTTTAAAGATGGGTTTATCCTCGGATTCACTTTAATGGTGGGTATGTCCTCGGATTCACTTTAAAGATGGGTATATCCTCGGATTCACTTTATAGATGGATATGTCCTCGGATTCACTTTAAAGATGGGTATATGTCCTCGGATTCACTTTAAAGATGGGTTTATCCTCGGATTCACTTTAAAGATGGGTATGTCCTCGGATTCACTTTAAAGATGGATATATCCTCGGATTCGCTTTAAAGATGGGTTTACCTCGGATTCACTTTAAAGGTGGATTTATCCTCGGATTCACTTTAAAGATGAGTATGTCCTCGGATTCACTTTAAAGGTGGGTATGTCCTCGGATTCACTTTAAAGATGAGTATGTCCTCGGATTCACTTTAAAGGTGGGTATGTCCTCGGATTCACTTTAAAGATGGGTATGTCCTCGGATTCACTTTAAAGATAGGTATGTCCTCGGATTCACAAGGGTACCCTTGAAACCTTAAATAATGTGAAAGCTAACGTCATTTTTCTGCCTGAAAAATGTTTGATTCTGATAATTTCTGGATTCCTTCTGCAAAAGCAAAAATGCGAAATCACTTTTGCAGAGAAACACAGATAAAAATAAACAGTTTTCAAAAACAAAAATATGGATATCTAATTCACACTTTATTAGACAAAGCCCTTAAGGGAAATAATGTAAATCGGACATGCCACCAGTGGTGTATATATAGGGGGGGGGGGTTATTGGGGTTAATTCCCTCCCCCCCTATATTTTGGGGACATAAATATCCCAGTTTAGAAACTTGATCTCCATTCTCCATGTAAAAAGGTAAATTTTACCAAAAAATATAAAATTTATGCACAATAATTTTACAGAGTAAATGAAGTCAATGTAATTAGTGACTATATCATAAAGAGTGTCCAATAAAAAATTGCGACTTTAGAAAAAACGCTCTTACTCACTCAATTTTAAATTTACGCTGAGTGATAGGATTTTTACTTAGGACAAATTTCATAAGAACCACTAACTCCAAAGGCAGTCTGGGGCATGCATAAAAATATTTTTTACAGTAATTCCCTTAACTTTCATATCCTTAATCTTCTTTTTGATGAAAATTCTTCCAAAACTGCAACTAATTTGTTCCCAGGGCACAGGTGGCTGATCATCACGGATTTTTCATATTGTTGGATTTGCTATTTCTATAAGCTGTTTAAAAAGTCTAAAAATGTAGTGGACAACCTTTTGGGTATAAATTTAGAAAGGTTTTTATATTAAAGAGTTTGTTAATCTCAGAAATGATTGGGAAATTATAATGAATCCCAGCTAAAACCCATAATTTGAAATACATCATGAATGGGGTTGAACATGGTCTAGGGGGGCGCAAATAGTTCAAATTTAACCCCCCCCCTCTCTAGGAAATCTTTATATACGCCCCTGCATGATACTCTATCAATTTAGGGTCACTTAAAATTACGTTTACAGTCCCTTTAAGTAAATATTCAAGATGGGAACAATAAATTACTTTAGTAAATATTCAAGATGGGAACAATAAATTACGTTTACAGTCCTTTAAGTAAATATTCAAGATGGGAACAATAAATTACGTTTACAGTCCCTTTAGTAAATATTCAAGATGGGAACAATAAATTACGTTTACAGTTCCTTTAAGTAAATATTCAAGATGGGAACAATAAATTACGATTACAGTCCCTTCAGTAAATATTCAAGATGGGAACAATAAAATACGTTTACAGTCCCTTAAGTAAATATTCAAGATGGGAACAAAAAATTACGATTACAGTCCCTTTAGTAAATATTCAAGATGGGAACAAAAAATTACGTTAACAGTCCCTTTAAGTAAATATTCAAGATGGGAACAATAAATTACGATTACAGTCCCTTTAGTAAATATTCAAGATGGGAACAATAAAATACGTTTACAGTCCCTTTAAGTAAATATTCAAGATGGGAACAATAAATTACGATTACAGTCCCTTTAGTAAATGTTCAAGATGGGAACAATAAAT
>NW_019396886.1:142530-156558 GCF_000591075.1 Eurytemora carolleeae | reverse complement strand
GTAATGGCAGTTCTGTCTGTAGAGAGGGAGGGAGACAGAGAAAAAGAAAAGGTGGTTATATAGGAGGAGAAAGTGGCACTAAAGCATAGCTCTCCAGAAGTACTGTACTGCTACAGTTTTGCATCGTCTTCATACCTTTTAAGCATTCTATCAATAGATTGATGAATGTCTAAACATACTTTGGAGTAATGATAATTTAAGATTTACTTGATATCTTGGAAAACTATTTGAGGTAAATTTTGTTGAAAGTGATTTGGCCAAACTTCCTGTTTTTTATTTAAAAAAAACAACAAAAATAACAGTTGTTAAGTGTTTTATACTTGGCTAGTACAGTGAAGGTGGGTGTTAGCGTGCAGTTGGGCAGTGGCTTAAAGTCATAGGGCTGTACTCTGACATTGACATTGTGTCTTAGGGTACTCATAGTTACTCCCGCGGTTTACCCGCGCTTTGTCGTAAAATACAATATTTTTCCTTATAAAAGTAGAGAACCACTCAACTTAGAGTTCCTGAGTTATGATCGGCATACAAACAAGTAGACAAACAGAGATTACATTTTTTTATACATATTAATTAATATTTGTTTGAGGACTTGCAACCCGCATGAGGATGTTGTAGCTCTTCCCTATTCAAGTGGAACCACTGGACCACCTAAGGTAGAGTACAGAGATATGTATATTGTATAATTCGGTTTAAGATACTTTTTTAAACAAAACTTACGGAGAATAATATTGTGCAATTTTTTTTTTACTGAATCAGGAAAAATGATTGATTTTGATTTTTTAGGCAAAAAGTAAAAAGTTTTTCTTGAAAGTTGAATATAAATCTCAATACAAGTTTTATCATTTTTATCATCATCATTTCCTGTTTCCTTAATTTTTTTTTATTATTTTCAATCTTCAAAAATTTAAAAGATTACATAAAATATCATCAATACCAGTAATAATGATAATAGTATTGATAACTTAGGGAGTTTGTTTAACCCATTACAACCTTGTTGCAAACCTATGCCAGGCAGGGCATCCTGATGCACTTCCCATCAAACCTTTTAAAGGTAATCTTATATTTCAGGATCTTTTTATCATTATCATTAATCACACCATTGCATTCCCATTCAAAATGTATGTTATGTGGATTTATTTGTATTTAGTATTAGTGTGTGTATTGTGAATAGCATAAGTATTTTATATATATTGTTCTGGTTTCGCTTAGATACCATTTTTGGTAATAAAAAGCGATTCTTAAACTTGATATTTTTCACTATATATGCTCGACATTTTTCACATGATCATCGTAACTGTTCTTGAAAATGTTTAAGGTTTTAGACTCTTTAATATAGTCTGGCAAACTGTTCCATGGGTTTATCACTCTCACAGAAAAAGAGTTTTTTCTCACGTTAGAATTGAATTGCTTCACATTTAAATTGAAACTGCAATTGGATTGTCTTGTCAGTCTATTCGCTGTCTCACATGTTCTGCTGAACCAAGAAGATTAATTAACATTATCATATCCATGTAGAATTTTCCAGGTCTGTATTAAATCACCACGAAGTCGTCTGGCCTCTAGAGAGCTCAAACCAACCTCAATCAATCTTTCCTCATATGTTTGACCTGCCAGACCTGACGTCATTCTTAGAGCTCTGCGTTGCACATTCTCCAGTAGATTAATATCTTCTTGTGTCCATGGGGACCATGCTTGTACTGCATACTCAAGGTGGGGTCGAACATACACCTTGTACAATTTGATCCAAGTGAACCTGTCCCTGTAATGGAATGATCTCGACATTTGTCCCAGAACCTGGTTAGCCTTTCTAGGTGTAACTGCACATTGAGAAGAAGGTTTAAGAGAATCTGAGATAATAACTCCTATATCCTTCTCCTCCTTTGAAGACTCAAGAACAGTTCCTCCTGGAGCAAAACCTCCCATGGTATATGAATACTTGGGATTATTTTTACCAAAATGAATCACTTTGCACTTACTGGCATTGAAAACCATTAACCATTCCTCAGACCATTTCAATAGAATAGAATATTAAAGTGATCAAAACAATTCATTATTGTTTCCAACTTTCCTTTTTTACATTGAGACTCACATAGGTAGATAACAAGTAGTTTTAGAAGATATTTTTAAAAAACTTGTAAATTTATTTCATCAAAGTGATTTATACAAATAAATATTCCAATTGGATAGGCTTAAGCTGTATTTAATTGAAGAATTAGGGTGCACACTACCTATTCTAAATGAACCTTTATTTCTTCAGAACCCTATTTCAAATGTCAATTATAGCTTTTCTACTTAAAACTAGTTCGTATTTAGAAACGGGAGTTCTTGGTTCTACTCTAGCTGTTCTACCGTTCTTCCACATTTATGCAATGGAACTTGTCATGCTTTTTAACCTCAGGTAGAGAGTATTGTTGATAACTTGTCAGTGGCCTTGTTAGAGTCAGGAAACCCTGTTGAATGCATAGGACGTGGTAGGAATAAGAGGACCGGTGTTTGAGGGTTGGTTAGAGTTTAGGGGATCATAGCTTAATATTTAAAGGAACGGTGAAATTAGGCCCTTTAAGATCTGAATGATCCAGTGTCAAGTGTCATTGAATTTTACTGCCTTTTGACCAACATTACCGACCCATGATCCCACCAACCAACAGCGGCTCCCAGGATGTCAAGTAACTTATCTGTCCCTTGGTACAAATAAGTCAGATAACAGCCCGCTTGGTGCGATGATTTTGGGGAAAAATTCGCACATTGTCATCTCAAATGACGAAAAAATTCCGTAAAACTTCTTTTCTGGTCAATTTCTTTGCAAAAAGAAAAAATTGGATGTTCATGAATAGTAGTTAAAATAATTAATTACTGCCTTTTGACCAACGTTACTGACCCATTGTAGGATGTCAAGGTGCCTAAGTGTCCCTTAGGAAAATTAAGTATAATAACTGACAACATCAATAATTCTCATTCAATGTTAATTTTCAGGAATGGTCAGAAGACCATAACGTTGCCTAAATTTGAACCTGAGAGCTATATCAAGGCTTTGGATACATACAAACCAACCTTTCTCAACCTGGTAAACCTAGATTTTTGGTGCTCTTTAGTTTGAACTATTGACTTTTTGAACTATTAACGTTTTGAACTATTGTACCACGTGTAGTAGTTCAAACGGCCAATAGTTTAAACGATAACATTATGTGCGCATTTGAACTATTTTTTTTTGCTCATTTCAAGTATTAAAAAAATAGTTAAATTGAGCTGAAAAATATATGGTTTAAATGAGCAAACAAAATAGTTCAAATGACCCAAAAAGTAGTTCAATTGAGAAAAAAAGTTCAAATGAACCAACAAATAGTTTGAATGAGCAAAAAATAGTTCTAATGAGCAAAAAAAGAAAGTTCAAATGAGCCCAAAAATAGTTTCAATGAGCCAAACAATAGCTCAAATGAGCAAAAATATAGTTCAAATGCACAAAAACAGCTCGAATGAGCAAAAAACATAGTTCAAATGAGCAAAAATATAGTTCATATGAGCAAAAGCATAGTTCAAATGAGCCAAAAAATAGTCCGATAATTTCCTTGTATACGATTTTTGCCCCCCCCCCCCCTTATCAATTTTGTTCATAGATCTCATATGTATATTATTGGTCATGTGGCTGCTGCGCCCATCTCCCTAGCCTGTCCTAGCCGCAGCGCTTGGTCCCCCTAGCCTGTCCTAGCCGCAACGCTCGGTCCAGAAATTGTCTTAACCTAACCTAACCCTGAAATAATGCAAAATAAATAATTGATAGGATGGGAGGAGAGGCGGGGAGGGTACAAACCTCGTATACTTGGACGGACCCAATTATAGTTTAAATGAACAAAAATATTGGGTTCAAAAGATCGCCAAAAAAAAGTTGCTCATTTGAACTATCTTTTTGATTCATTTGAAAATAATTTTTTTGCTCATCTGAACTATTTTTTTGCTCATTTGAAAGATATGTTTTGTTCAATTAATTGTAATTTGCTCTTTTTAACTACTTTTTTACTCATGTATATTGTGTGATGATTGTTTGACCTATATTTTTAAGGAAATATAAAAATTTTAAACCGCATATTTAATAGTAAAAAATGAGTAAAAAATGTGTTGTTTGAACTACAGGAAATGACAATGAACAATAGTTCAAACAATCAATAGTTCAAACGGCAGTAGTTCAAATTCGGATCCACCAGATTTTAAACCTGAAACATAGATTTTGTCTAAAAAATTGACCCAGCGTTATATATTTTCAAGTCAATTGATTTTTGATGCGTAGTGGAAAAAAATGAAAAATTGGATATTAACGAGCAAGTTATTTTAACCTTTTCACAGTTTTTCCCCCCCAAAAATTATTTTCCACAAAAACAAATTTAACATCTGGGGGTAAAACTGTTTTTATGAAGAGGGGTGAGGAAAAAAAATCACAATTAAAATGTGTTAAACTTTGTTTAAATATTGAAAAACTTACATGAATGGTGTTCTCCAAGGTCCCGCCTTTGGTCTCCTTCCTGGCAACAAATCCTGCTGTAAAACCATCACTGCTCAACTCAGGTAAATACTTGATTGTTTATTTTAGTCTTTAAGTGTTGAATTTTTAACGAAAACGTTAACAGAATAAAAACAGTTTTTTTTGCTAATTGCAATTTTAAAGTTTTTTGTTTTATTTACTTTAATAGTTTAGATTAACTCTTTCTTTCCTTTTTATTTTATTCAGTCTCAGCTTAACCTTAAGGTTGACCATATTGATTTTTATCCAAAATTCAAAATTTAAAAATTTAGTTTTCTAATCCTAATACTACTGACATATCCTCTACCCAAAATACTCTGGGGAAGGGGGGGGGGGGTTCACTCCAAGGGACAGTAGGAGTAGGGCTAAGGAGAATCCGAAGTATCATAAAACTCTTCTATAATCATTGAATCAAGTTTTGACAATATTTTAGTTACTTTTGTGACCGGTGGTGCCGCCCCCTTCGGTCCGGCTCTCATTGAAAAGTTTATGGAGAAGGTACAATTTCATATTTTTGGAGAACTTAATAATTTTATGCTTTAGTAATGAATAATAATAATAATAATGATAAACCGAAACATGATTCTTAATGCAAATTTTTTTTTATTTTAAATCTTAAATGATTGTTAATTCATTTCAGAATAAACAAGAAGTTAAAAACATTTTTAGTGTTGAATTCCTTGATTGATATTCTTACACAAATTCCTAAATCTTAGAAACCCAAGTATGCAATAGGGACGTAAGGACATCCTTAAATCGGTCGAATACATTTTATTTCTCAGGTTCATCCCCACCAGATAGAATTCAGGGAAGGGTTCGGGATGACGGAGTCAAGTCCTTTAACTCATCTTCAACCAGATGGGGATGCAGTTCTAGGTAAGTTACTGTTCTAGCTAGTTACTGTTCTTGGTAAGTTTCTGTTCTAGGTAAGTTTCTGTTTTAGCTAAGCTTCTGTTCTAGGTAATTTACTGTTCTAGCTAAGTTTCTGTTCTAGGTAAGTTCATGTTCTAGCTAAGTTTCTGTTTTAGGTTAGTTTCTGTTCTAGGTAAGTTACTGTTCTAGGTAAATTCTCGTTCTAGCTAAGTTACTGTTCTAGGTAAGTTACTGTTCTAGGTAAGTTACTGTTCAAAGTAAGTTACCGTTCATGGCAAGTTACCGTTCTAGGTAAGTTCCTGTTCTAGGTAAGTTACTGTTCTAGCAAGTTACTGTTCTAGCTAAGTTTCTGTTCTAGCTAAGTTTCTGTTCTAGGTAAGTTTCTGTTCTAGGTAAGTTATTGTTCTAGCTAAGTTTCTGTTCTAGGTAAGTTTCTGTTATAGGTAAGTTTCTGTTCAAGGTAAGTTACTGTTCTAGGTAAATTCTTGTTCTAGGTAAATTCTTGTTCTAGATAAGTTACTGTTCTAGGTAAGTTACTGTTCTAGGTAAGTTATTGTTCTAGCCTAGCTTCTGTTCTAGCTAAGTTCCTGTTCTAGGTAAGTTTCTGTTTTAGCTAAGTTACTGTTCTAGGTAAGTTTCTGTTCTAGGTAAGTTACTGTTCTAGGTAAGTTACTGTTCTAGCTAAGTTACATGTTCTAGCAAAGTTTCTGTTCTAGGTAAGTTACTTTACTGTTCTAGCTAAGTTTCTGTTCTAGGTAAGTTCCTGTTCTAGGTAAGTTACTGTTCTAGGTAAATTCTTGTTTTAGCTAAGTTACTGTTCTAGCTAAGTTACTGTTCAAGGTAAGTTACCGTTCATGGTAAGTTACCGTTCATTGCAAGTTACCGCTCTTGGTGAGTAACTGTCTTAGGGTTAGTTCCTGTGTTAGGAAATGTTTCAATTAAAAATTGGGGTTTGAAGAAAGTTTTTAATTTACATTATGACTTTGTCATCATTTCGTCAAAATACTTGAACCGATATTGCTTTTTTATGGAAGACCTTATTTTACAAAAGGAAGTTTAAGGATGGTCAAAATGTAAACAAAATTGCGGATGAAAAACATTGATTTAAAGTTTTGTGGAAAACATGAAATCTGAGAAAGTTTAGACTGTTTGTCAAATAATGTGCGCAAAAGGTACAAACAAGTGCCGTCCAATAAGCCTAGTTCTTATGCATTATTTTAAGGAGCCTGTGGATGCCCTGTTTCAAACACATGGGCCAAGATAGTTGATACAGAAACAGGAGAGATTCTTGGACCAGAGGAACAAGGGGAGCTTTGTGTATCTGGGCCGCAGGTATAAGGACCGGGGGGAGAACTAAGGACCACTGGCACAGGGAGTAGGGACCAGGATGCGTAGCAAGGACCAGTGGGACAGGGACTAAAGGATCACTAATGGATGAGAACTGGTATTGTAAGTAGTACCACTGGTTAAGGGAATATGGACCACGGTGAGTACTGGGGACCACTGGTCCAGGGAGTACTTTGGTCCACTGATTGAGAAGTAGGGACTATGGGGAATACTAATAAACACGTTTATAGGTAGGTGTATGGACCCTGGTACTGAGAGTAAAAACTAGTATTTTGTGTCCTCATGTTAAGTGTGTAGTAACTGATTAATATTTTCCAAAACTTTTATTTCCCCTAATAGCAAACTAAAACATATTACAAACACAAACTTATCAATGTTACCAACACTAATATAACATAAACAGACATTTTACTAAAACAAACAACGCTGCACGTTTGAAATTCCGTGTTATGATGCTTCAAACCTCACAGTAAAAATAGGTGTTAAATAGTTTTTTTTTTTGAAAATATATTTCGGTTTGGGCTGACCTTCTTCAGTTGTAACGATATAATAATCATCAAAATTAGAATAAATCTAAAATTTGTTTGCAAGTCACAATATAAACAAAAACTTAAAAAAAACAAGAAAAATGCTTGTCAAATAAAAAGAAAAATGGTTGTCAAATAAAAAAGGAAACTAACTCAGATTAGATTTGTAAAAAGGCAATTTGTAAATATTCACTTTTTAAAGAATGTATAAAGCAATGTTCAGGATCTATATAATTTTTATGCAGATCCTTTTGCCCCTTTGATCCGTATCCGTGGATCCGCATAATTTTGCGGATTCTAAGCACTGGTATAAAGACAAGTATTATATTCCTTGAGATTTTTTCTGTTATGAAATACATTTACTAGCATATTGAACACGCAAACCCTACAGTGGTATCTATAACTGATCTTGTTCAAGGTGATGCAGGGATATTTTAAGAATATCTCCGCTACAGAGAAGACTATCATCAACGGATGGCTCATGTAAGTTTTTTTCTAAAAATTTCCTATTTAAATTTTTAATGATAGTACAATTCTTTTTGTTTCAATTGAGTTATTTAATCAATTATTTTTTTTGATTGTATTGATGTTTTTATCAAATAAGATAAATCAGGACAGCTTACTTTTGTGGACAGACTTAAGGATGGATTGATAAATTGATTGACTGATTGATTGATTGATTCATTGATTGATTCATTGATTGACTTAGTAATAATTAGAATCGGAGATATTGCCATGTATGAGAAATCAGGACAGTTTATTATTGTGGACAGACTTAAGAATTAATTTATTGATTGATTGAATGATTGACTGATTCATTGATTGATTCATTGATTGATTTATTGATTCATTGATTCATTGATTCATTGATTGCTGTGTAGGACTAGAGATCCGAGTAGGATAAATCAGGACAGTTCACTATTGTGGACAGACTGAAGGATGGATTAATTGATTAATAGAAAGATTGAATAATTGATTATTTTATAACTGTGTAGGACTGGAGATATTGCTAAGTATGATAAATCAGGACAGTTTACTATTGTTGACAGACTTAAGGAACTCATCAAGGTTAAAGGACTTCAGGTAAGCATTTTATTCATTGCAGTGTTTAGGATCCATTTTTTAATCCGGATCCTCTAAAGAGTTACATTCCCGATTCACAACCGTACCCTTACTGTCTCAGCAGAAACAATGGAGAATCTAAAAACCGTTGTTTTTTAAATAGAGTTTCTCTTGCGGGAATCAAATTTTACGGATTTACGGAGCAACAAGGAAGAAAAATATTTCTATTCAATATAAAATAACTACAATATCTTCCTAAAAATAGATAAAGCAATTTGTGAATCGGTAATTTGACTCTTTAAATGGAGGACCACTTGAAATTACGTGAACCTGCCTTTCATCGTCTGATTTTATTTTATTTAAGGTTGCTCCTTCTGAGCTTGAGGATTTGATCAGAAGGCATTCAGGAGTTCTTGATGTAGCTGTAGTCGGGGTTCCTGATGAACGGGTAGGTTAGGCAGTACAGTACACTCAACAGAACAATATTGTGTACTATGCAGAACTGTGTATTGTGCAGTACAGTGTACACTGTACAGTCGATATGAAATTAAAAATTTAAAATTTTTCAAAGAACTTTCTATCCTAATATAATAACTGATCCATTGACTGACATTGATATTGATTAACACATTGATTGACACATTGATTGACACATTGACACATTGATTTACACATTGATTTTGATTTACACATTTATTTACACATTAATTGACACATTGATTTACACATTGATTTACACATTGATTTGCACATTGATTTACACATTGATTTACACATTGAATAACACATTGTCTGATTGATACATTGATTCATACATTGATTGATGCACTGATTGATACATTGATTGATACATAGATTGATACATTGATTGATACATTGATTGATACATTGATTGATACATTGTTTGAAGCATTAATTGATGCACTGATTGATACATTGATTGATGCATTGATTGATGCATTGATTGATACATTGATTGATATATTGATTGATACATTGATTGATACATTGATTGATACATTGATTGATTGATACATTTATTGATGCATTGATTGATGCATTGATTGATACATTGATTGATATATTGATTGATACATTGATTGATACATTTATTGATGCATTGATTGATGCATTGATTGATGCATTGATTGATGCATTGATTGATGCATTGATTGATGCATTGATTGATGCATTGATTGATGCATTAATTGATTGATTTAGTCCGGTGAGCTGCCCAGAGCTTACATTATCCGGAAGAACCGGAATGTGACCGAGCAGAGTATAATCGATTACGTTGCTGATAGGGTTGCTCCGCATAAGAAGTTGGGAGCAGGTTAGTGGAGAGTTATTTTTCAATTACTTCAAGTTAGATTTACGCATTGTTTGATTGATTGATTGATTGATTGACAGATTGACATACTGAAGTTGGTTTATTGATTGAAATAATTATTGATTAATAATATCATGAGCGTGTTTGAAATTTGATAGCATATTGATTATTGGATGAAGTGACTGGTTGTTTCGCATTGGTATTTTGATCAAGCAAGTAAATAGTTGAATTTTAAATTTTGAAATTTAAAAAATTTTGAAATGTTAAAAATGCTAAAAATGTTCAATTTTTGTTGTTAAGGAGTGATGTTTGTCGAAACACTGCCCAAGAACCAAACTGGAAAAATTCTGAGGCGTGAGCTCAAAGCTCAAGTGTTCAAGGGATCCTTTGGATACTAGTACTATTCTGCTGGATACTGGTTCCTTTGGATACTATTACTATTCTGCTGGATACTGGTTCCTTTGGATACTAATACTTTTCTGTTGGATACTGGGTCCTTTGGATACTAGTACTATTCTGCTGGATACTTGTTCCTATACTCTTAATCAAAATTTTATTCTGATACTAATACTTCTACTGAATAAGAGATCCTTATTTTCTCGAATTTTTAAAATTTAAGACCTTATTTTCTTTATAATTAACACTAATGATATGTAAACGTTTGAATTTACTCAGATTCTTAACTTATTCTGTTAAACCAGCCTTAATCTATTAAATGAGTAATAATAGTATTTTTTATCCTAAGTAAGTATTTTTCAGATCTGGTAATTTTATACAAAAATTAGCAATTCAACTTTTTTGTAAGAAATAGTTTGTACTTCATTAAATCTGAACTTAAATTCATATATATGTACAGTTCAAAATATGTACACGTCTGCTAGTTAAGTGTTTGATTTTTCAATCGTATCTGATCCTGCTTTTAGATTTTGTAGTTTAAATACTTTTATAGTTTTCAATCAATTATCAAATCATCGAAACAAATAATGTCCAACTTACATCTAGTGCAAAAAGAAAATTAATGTATTTTTATCGAAAATATATTTTCAGATAAAAATATTTTCGTACAATTATAAATTTTGAAAATCCGCAAGTAAAAGTGAAAAAAAACGGTTTAAGAATGAGTCGGGTTAGTGCTTGGAAGGAAATAGTTTCAACCAGTTTTCGTAAAGAATACATCTTTCCTGTAAATTCATCGAAAAACTGGTTTCCTGGACATATGCACAAAGGGTTAAAGTAAGTTTTTAAAATAAGATAAAAAATTTATATTAGTTTTATAATTCTTTCATCTAATATTTTTTTTAAATTCAGGGGAAATGGTTTTTTGGTGAAAATTTCTTAATTTCTGTTTCAAAATCTTGAAGTTTTAAAATTTAGCTGGCTGCATCTTAGCAATGGTGTATTTTTCATTGTTTTTAGCATTAAAAATCATACCGGGGGGGGGGGGTGGATGTATTATGGGGAAAAATAATTTTCTCTTGAAAAATATGTATTTTATTTTAGAGATATGCAACGGAGGATTTTAGATATGGATTGTGTCATAGAAGTTCATGATGCCAGAATCCCTTTTAGTGGAAGAAATACTACATTTAAGGTAAAGTGAAAAACACAAATTATTATAATTTTTAATTTTTCTAATGTCCGTCAAAAGATTATTTTTTACTCGAACATTTCTTTAAATATCTATTTTGGATTTATATTCAGGAAACTATCAGCGGTGCTCGGCCCCACATCCTAGTTCTAAATAAAGAGGATTTGATTCCGGCAAAGAATCGTGCAGAAATAATTGACAAAATTAAGGAATAGATAAACATTAAATTGTTTGGCTTTACTAATATTTATCAAAGAACTGTTCAGAAAAGTATAATATTTGAAAAATAAATATTTTGTTTAATAATCTAACTTATAATAAAATATATAATATATAATATTATAATAAAAGTTCAAAAACTCTAATTTAAGCATAAACAAACGTATTCAAACATTTTTATTTTTATGAGATTAAAATTTTCAAAAATAGTTTTGTCTCTTTAATTTCTGAAAAATGTTTGATTGTCCCTTTAAGGCGGTGGACCCTGTAATATCTGAAGTAGTGTTTACCCAAGCCAGGAACTCGCTCTGTAAAGGAATGAAGTCAATCTTGCCTAAAGCTATCAAGTGAGACAAACATTGGGTCATTTTTATTCTAATTTGATATTATCATTAAAAATTGCAAAAAAAAAAATTGAGAAAAATTGTATTTTAGATTGATAGAGAATTCTCCCCGATATCATCGAGCTAGTGCACCGGACAAAACTATCATTGTGATTGGTATTCCTAACGTCGGGAAATCAACTGTTATTAATCAACTCAGGAAATTAGATATATATATCGGAAATCCCTAATATTTGATATCTAAAAATGTGGAAGATTCCGTCGTTATCCTGTCTCAAAAATGTTTAACTTTCTCCATTGATTCCTATAATCAAGGAAAGCGCAGGTCACTTTTGCATAGAACGCACACATGAAAACGGCCACAGTTAAAAGAAACAAAAAAAAATGGGATATCTTAATTGATTCAAACTTGATCAGACAAAGCTTCTAAAGGGTACCATTGTAAATCTAGCATTGCCGTCTTCCCCTCGAGGGTTAATTGAAATTACGCTTACAGTCCCTTTAAATAAGATATTTCTTTGCATTATTAAATGTTGTTTCCAGAAAGAAGAGATGAAGAGTGTTGCATTATTAATTTTTTTTCTGGAAAAGAAGATGAAGAGTTTCTAAATGAAAACCTTTTCAAATGTAATAATCTAATTTTTTGATGATGAATTTAAGTATATTTAGAATATATAGCTTTGATCCTGAGCTAGGACTTAAATCTCTGGTTGATCCTGAGCTAGGACTTAAATCTCTGGTTGATCCTGAGCTAGGACTTAAATCTCTGGTTGATCCTGAGCTAGGATATAAATCTTTGGTTGATCCTGAGCTAGGATATAAATCTTCCTGGCTTCTGATATTTAACTAATAATTCTTTTGATATTGAAATTTTTAGTTTTTTGTAATTTTTTAGATCGGTTCAGGAGCGTATACGGGTATCAGACCGTCCGCTTGTTTATCTTCTAGGAAAATTATTTTTATATTTATTATTAAAAGGATTGTAGACGTTGTTCTAAGTTAACCACCATTAAAAAAAAGTGGCATGTCCTACTCACTACAGTACGGTCCGTACCCTGTAAACTTTTATCTGAAAGTAAGATAAAGTCTATCTTTATCATGAAAAGATTTTAATTCTGGCAATTTTCACTTCGTCGTTTCTGCAGCTTAAATCAGCAAATCCTTCAGTAGAGAAACCAAAATTAGAAATATACATTTTTCAGCCAGAAAACAAGAACAACTCATTTATTGATAAGACAAAGGTACCGTTGTGAATCTAAAATGCTACTCTCTATGAATAAAAAGTCTCTTTGTAACTACGTCTCCAGTCCGAGTTCCAGTGCATTTACGTCAAATTGCTTTGCAATTTAATTCTGCTGCAAAACTTGTTATTACACATTCATTTTGATATTTATAATATGTATCATCGCATGAAATACAGGGTTACCCAAAAAGTATGCGACTTCGGAATTTTTCAGTCTTATTTCTTCCATTCACAAAAGCATGGATCGATTTTGACGTTTATTGGATACAGACAGACGAGGAAAGTATATTTATTCTTTCGCCCCCGGGGGGGGGGGGGGGCATTGCTTAAACAATGTATTGGAATAAAACTGAAATTATGTTTGAAACGATTGAAAAGTTTCATGCCCATTGCTTAAGCTATCTTTGCAGTCTAAAGTTAAGCCAGGTTATTGATAAATTGTTTCTTAGCGTTGAATCTATACACTATACTGATCAATAAGACCGGTTTGGATGAATTCAGACCTGTATCATGGCCCAAATTGTCGATAAGTCCGACGTTTGGCTTAAAAGCTTTGATCTGAAAGGGATTGTGATGGCATACCCCGGCTAGATTAAGAAGTTGTTGAACAATCACTGGCTACTTGCAGGGTGGCCAAAATGTACGGATTGTACGGATTGATTTTTTTTAAACCCTAAAATTGTACGGATTGTACGGATTGCACTGATTGTACGGATTTGTTTTCAAATTGTACGGATTGTACGGATTTTATCCTGGAAAATACACCGTTTTTTTTAAATTTTCACTCATTTCAGCAAATTTTTCATGAAAATAAAAAAAAATTCTCGTCAAAATGAAGTTAGTTTAACTTATTTTCTGCATTCTAAATAATATTAGATTGATTAATGTTTCAATTGACAATCAAAATTCATTCATAATTTTCGAGATATGTCCAAGAAGTGTTTATTTGAGAATATGTTCCATAAGTACTTATTTGATTGCT
>NW_019396886.1:131419-142417 GCF_000591075.1 Eurytemora carolleeae | reverse complement strand
GTATCCTGTATCCTGTATCATGTACCCTGTATCATGTATCCAGTATCCAGTATCATGCACCTAGTATCATGTACCCAGTATTTAGTTTGTATATATGTATGAAGCCAATTTTTTACAGATTGATTCTTGCTGAAGAAGTTTAAACCCTCTTACATGAACTGAACACAAAAGACAATGAATGAAAAATTGAATTTTAATGGTTTTTTTCAAAAATGGGATTTTTTTTCGAAAATTATGCTGATTGTACAGATTTTTAAAAAATGTACGGATCTTTAAAAAAATGTACGGATTGGTTTAAAAAAATGTACGGATTGTACGGATTTTTTTAAAAAAAATTGTACGGATTGTACGGATTGTTTTTCGAAAATTGTACGGATTGTACGGATTTCTTCTGAAAATGTACGGATTTTTGTACGGATGGGTTCAAAAAAGTTTTGGCCACCCTACTTGATTTGATTTGGATATTTTTTTAAATTTTGTTTAAAAATGATTTTGCTTAGATACTCCTGGTATATCTAAACCTAATGTAAAGAATATGCATGATGGTTTGAAGCTTGCTGTCTGCAACACCTTAAACGATAGAGTGGTGGGGGAGGAGTATATTTGGTAACAAACATTTTTTTATCAATCGCCAATGTCTAAATTTTACGAATACTAAAAATCAATCGTCAATATTTGAATTTTGTCAATTATCAGCGATATAAGAGATTTTATTTTCATGTTATTTAGCTATTCAGACAGTATCTTTCTGATTATTCTTAATTGTTTATATGTTAAAATCAACATTATTCTTCTCATGTATTGTTGTCCTGAACTATTTCACCCTTATTACTTTTCCTGTGATCCATATCTTTATACTTTTATTGTCAATTTGTTTTAGCTGTCCTTTTGTCCTTGAAAATTTTTTGTATTTTTTGTGTTTGTTTGTGTCTTCGGCCTATTCTTTGTTTTGGTCCTTGTCCGTGACATATTCCTTGTTATGATTATTATCATAGACTTATTCTATGTTTTGGTCCTTGTCCTTGGAGCGGGGGAAGGCAGTCGGCCATGAGCCACCACTATTTCCCCTTCCGTACCACATATTAGCTTTTTTCTCTTCCGGCAGCCATGAGCCACTACTATTTCTCCTTCCGTGCCACCACATTTGACTCCTCCGGGCAAAACTACTTTTTTAAATGGTATATTTAGGGCCTTTAAAGTGTGATTTTAAAAAATCCAGCCGCGTCACGCAAAAAAGCACAACTCAAACCATTTTTTCAATTCTACTTAAGATTAATATTTTGTGTTTTGAATTCATAAACTGTTTTACAATGAAATTTTTGACACATTTGACTGAGTATTGCATCTTGAAATATCACAAAGTCTAATGGTTATTCAATTACTGACTCATTATACTAAATCCTTCTTAAAATCACTCATTAACCAACTGTGATATTTCAAGATGCAATACTCAGTCAAATTTGTCAAAAATTTCATTGTAAAACATTTAAGGAATTCAACACACATAATATTAATCTCAAGTAGAATTAAAAAAAATGGTTTGAGTTGTGTTTTTTTGCGTGACGCGGCTGGATTTTTTAAAGTCGCACTTTAAAGGCCCTAAATATACCATTTAAAAAGTAGTTTTGCCCGGAAGAGTCAAATTTGGTGGTACAGAAGGGGAAATAGTGGTGGCTCGAGGCTGCCGGAAAAGAAAAAAATCTAATATTTGGCACGGAAGGGGAAATAGTGGTGGCTCATGGCCGCCTGCCTTCCCCCGCTCGTCCTTGACCTATTTTTTGTTTCAGTTCTTATCCTTGACATATTCTGTGTATTTCTTATATTTGACCCATATTCTTTGTGTTGGGTATTATTTGTTTTGCTCCTTGTCCTTTTCTTTTTTTGATCTTGCATTGTCATTGTCTTTGACCTATACCTATTCTATGTTTTGGTTCTTGTCTTGGACCTATTCTGTGTTTTGGTTCTATGCTTGACCTATTCTTTGTTATGCTCATTGTCAGACGTCATAGACATAATCTATGTTTAGGTTCTTGTCCTTAACCTATTTTTTGTTTAAGTTCTTGTCCTTGGCCTATTCTGTGTTTTAGTCCTCGTCTTTGAACTATTTTCTTTGCTTTGGTGATTTTTAACTTTTTGCACCCTGCGACTTTTTCTATTAAATTTTCCTTATTGTTTTACTTCTTTTTGACCTATACCTATTCTATGTTTTGGTTCTTGTCCTGGACCTATTCTGCGTTTTGGTCCTCGATTTTGATCTTTTCTTTGTTTTTTTCCTAGACTTTTACCTATTTTGTGTTTTGGTCCTTGTCTTTGACCCATTCTTTGTCTTTGTCCTTGTCTTTAACCTGTTCTACGTTTTAATCATGTCACACTCACAAACTACTGTTGTGTATTCTAGTGATTATTTACTGTGGTTCTTAAACTCTCATCATTACTTTGATTATGTTGATTATATGGGACTAAAACAACCAGAGGATGACAATATTATGATGCTTGCCAAGGTATGATTACTTAGATTATGCTGATTCAATGCTCGAACATTTTTTCTTTCATTAATTTCTTGATTCAAAGATTCATTGATGCATTGAGTCCTTGATTCAAAAATTCAATTATTCATAGATTCAATAATTCATTGATTCCATTATTCATTGATTCCATTATTCATTGATTCCTTGATTCCTTGATTCCTTGATTCAATAATTCAACTATTCATTGATTCAATTATTCAGTGATTCAATTATTCATTGATTCAATTATTCATTGATTCAATTATTCATTAATTCAATTATTCATTAATTCAATTATTCATTGGTTCAAGTATTCATAGATTCAATTATTCATTGAATTAATTCTTCATTGATTTGATTATTCATTGATTCAATTCTTCATTGATTTAATTATTCATTGATTCAATTCTTCATTGATTTAATTATTCATTGATTCAATTATTCATTGATACAATTATTCATTGATTCAATTATTCATTGATTCAATTATTCATTGATTCAATTTCTCATTGATTCAATTATTCATTGATTTATTGATTTAATTATTCATTGATTCAATTATTCATTGATTTAATTATTCATTGATTCAATTATTCATTGATTCAATTATTCATTGATTCAATTATTCATTGAATTAATTATTCATTGATTTAATTATTCATTGATTCAATTTTTCATTGATTCAATTATTCATTGATTAAATTATTCAATGATTCAATTATTCATTGATTTAATTATTCATTGATTTAATTATTCATTGATTCAATTATTCATTGATTCAATTATTCATTGATTTAATTATTCATTGATTCAATTATTCATTGATTCAATTATTCATTGATTCAATTATTCATTGATTCAATTATTCAATGATTCAATTATTCATTGATTTAATTATTCATTGATTCAATTATTCATTGAATTAATTCTTCATTGATTTAATTATTCATTGATTCAATTATTCATTGTTTCAATTTTTCACTGATTCAATTATTCATTGATTTATTCATTGATTCAATTATTCATTGAATTAATTCTTCATTGATTTAATTATTCATTGCTTCAATTTTTCATTGATTCAATTATTCATTGATTCAATTATTCATTGATTTAACTATTCATTGATTTAATTATTCATTAATTTAATTACTCATTGATTTAATTTTTCATTAATTCAATTTTGCTTTAATTCAATTATTCATTGATTTAATGAATCAAATAATTAATTGATTGTTTATTCTAGAGTGCATTGGCAGCTGGAAAAACAAGAAAGCAAACAACCCTGGGAACATCTTCCATAATGCCAGATTTTAAATATTCATCCCAGGAACATAATTAAACTTACAACTAGGAACTTTAAAGGGGCGTTAGACATCATTTCAAGTAACCTTTATTTTTGTAGATGGCATGTCCGATTCACCACGGTACACTTAAAATCATTGTAGGTTCTAGAATATATTTTTCTCTATTTGAAAATTGAGGATTACTCCTAGCAACTATTTATTTTCAGTAAGAGTCTTCATTTAAATCATTTTAAAATTATTTAAATTGCGTTTTTTTTTATTAAAGTCACTTCGGCCTTCTGCTACTGAAACTGTCAAGGAAAAAGTCAGAATTAATCATTTGTTTAAAGCTAGGAAACCTACGATAACTTCCAAATTGTTGAAAGCATGTTTGAAACTTATTGAAAATTTGGTGGTTTTTATGTTTAAACATAAAGTTTTAAGTTTGATTTTGTTCAGTTGTTTCTGAAAGGATTCAGAGAAGGAAAATTTGGAAGGAAAATTGACAAATTAATATTTTCGTTTATTCTTGTAAAAACCAATTTGCCTCAAATTTTGATCGGGAAATTCAGCCGCATCACGGGAATATAATTAAGTTGAGTAGATTGACTTTTTACGGGTAAACTTAGCTTGCAGACAGAGATGGGTTCCCAAGTTAGTTTATATTTATAGATTAGCTTGTGAAATCAGCTTTGTCTAGAGTTTTACTTATTAAAGTCAACCTATTTAACTTAAAGTTTCAAGTTAAGAACAGTCACATGGTTCTACCGAGTTTTCCAATCAAAATGTTAGGAAAACCGATTCAGTAGGTTCTTAAGTTAGGATTGGACATCCAAAAAAAAGACAAACAGAATCTACTATTTTATGAATATATATAATAATATGTGTCACTTAATTTGTCTGTGTGATAGAATTAACTTGGATGAGGATCAGCTGAATTTAGAAACTTTAACGCGAGGCAGCGAATAAAGAGTGTTTACAAAAAGTGAACGAGATGAATATGAAGAATCAAGAATTAACATTTTCTGACGAGTTACATAAATAAATTTTAACGTAATTATTCTTTTTTTAATCATTTGTTTGAAAAGTGCATAGGTTTCCAATACTAAATTAATGATAATTTCAGATAAAATGCAGCTCGTTAATCATCTTGTTAAGGATTCCCTTCCTAACTATCTATCTAGTCTACCCATCCCAGATACAATACTAGGTATATATTTAATCCCAGATACATTACTAGGTATATTTTTAATCCCCGATACAGTACTAGGTATATATTTAATCCTAGATACATTACTAATTATATTTTTAATCCCAGATACAGTACTAGGTGTACATTTAATCCCAGATACATTACTAGGTATATTTTTAATCCCAGATACAGTACTAGGTATATATTTAATCCTAGATACATTACTAGGTATATTTTTAATCCCAGATACAGTACTAGGTGTATATTTAATCCTAGATACAGTACTAGGTATATATTTAATTCCAGATATAGTCCTCGGTATATATTTTATCAAAGATAACTTACTAGATATATATTTATTCCCAGATACAGTACCAGGTATATATTTAATCCCAGATATAGTCCTCGGTATATATTTTATCAAAGATAACTTACTAGGTATATATTTAATCCCAGGTACAGTACTAGGTATATATTTAATCCTAGATACATTACCAGGTATATATTTAATCTCAGATAGAATATAACTTTAGATACATAACGTTTGAAAATGTTTTTCGCTTAAACCTTATTAAAATTGAAAGAATATTTATGGACAAACACGTTTACTTTGCTTTATCTGTACTTTCTATTTTCAATTATTTAGAAAGAACTTTTTTAGAATTATTAAATTCAGGATGGTTCAGTCTTGGTGTTGGGGATTGGATGAAATTGATTCCATTTGGAGTAGCTGTCGGTGGACTTTCATATCTTTCCCTTCAGGTAGGATTATTAAGGTTAGGGTTAATTTCATTCTACTTCATATCTGTCCCTTCAGGTAGAATTCTTACGGTTGGTGTTAATTTCATTTATCTTTCATATCTTTCCCTTCAGGTAGGATTATTTAGGTTAGAGTTAATTTCATTCTACTTTCATATCTTTCCCTTCAGGTAGGATTATTTAGGTTGGGTTAATTTCATTCTACTTTCATATCTTTCCCTTCAGGTAGGATTATTTAGGTTAGAGTTAATTTCATTCTGCTTGCATATCTTTCCCTTCAGGTAGGATTATTTAGGTCAGGGTTAATTTCATTCTACTTTCATATCTTTCCCTTCAAGAAGGATTATTTAGGTTAGGGTTAATTTCATTCTACTTTTATGTCTTTCCCTTCAGGTAGGATTATTAAGGTTAGGGTTTATTTCATTCTGCTTTCATATCTTTCCCTTCAGGTAGGATTATTTAGGTTAGGGTTAATTTCATTCTACTTTCATATCTTTCCCTTCAGGTAAGATTATTTAGGTCAGGGTTTATTTCATTTTACTTGCATATATTTCCCTTCAGGTAGGATTATTAAGGTTAGGGTTAACTTCATTCTACTTACATACTTTTCCCTTCAGGTAGGATTATTTAGGTTGGTGTTAATTTCATTCTACTTTCATACCTTTCCCTTCAGGTAGGATTATTAAGGTTAGGGTTAATTTCATTCTACTTACATACTTTTCCCATCAGGTAGGATTATTTAGGTTGGGGTTTATTTCATTCTAATTTCATACCTTTCCCTTCAGGTAGGATTATTAAGGTTAGGGTTAATTTCATTCTTCTTACATACTTTTCCCTTCAGGTAGGATTATTTAGGTTGGTGTTAATTTCATTCTACTTTCATATCTTTCCCTTCAGGTAGGATTATTTAGGTTGGTGTTAATTTCATTCCACTTTCATATCTTTCCCTTCAGGTAGGATTATT
The DNA here is from genome assembly GCF_000591075.1 of Eurytemora carolleeae. NCBI lineage: Eukaryota > Metazoa > Arthropoda > Copepoda > Calanoida > Temoridae > Eurytemora > Eurytemora carolleeae. Next base: position 135,712 of record NW_019396886.1, on the reverse strand, counting down.
TAGGTTGGTGTTAATTTCATTCTACTTTCATATCTTTCCCTTCAGGTTGGGGTTGACTAACAACACTCCTGTGGTTTATTAAAGGGCTTGCTAACATTCCTGTGGGTTTTTAGGGGCTCGCTAACACTCCTGTGGTTGGACCCCATATCAAGGAGAAACTAAACTGTATCCTAGGAAACCAAACTATTAATAAATATTTTATTTATTTCAATGATAAATAAAAAAAAAATATTTTCATCTGTCAAAATTTCACTTACTCAATTAATAAGAAGATAATACTTTTTTGAAGAAAATTTTTTATGAGATAGACTTACGAACTTGATTTAAATGTTCTGGTTTGAGCAGGTCAGGCCCCTGCAAGGGTCAACTCATGTATTCAGATGGACTGCCCTAAAGTCGTGGACACCATTGACATAGAGGTAATCATTATTATTTCATTCAAACATTTCGACAAGTTAAGTACAAGTAATTACTAATGAAAATAATTAGCATACAGTACAGTCTACAAATATTGCAACATTGATTCCTGTGGACGTCCTTGTTAAAATTTTGCACATTTTGATTGACTTGATCTGATCAATCGTCAGGATATCAGTGAGAAAGCTGTATTGTGCCGCTGCTGGAAGTCCAAGAAGTTTCCATACTGTGACGGGACCCACGCCAAGCACAACAAGGAGACCGGGGACAACGTTGGACCGATCATCGTCAAGAAGTCCGCTTAACCGTGCCTGCATTAGAGGGTCGGCGGCATAGGGTTATCAGGATCATCACTTAAGGAAATCAGACCAAATTTGATATGCTTTATTTCATTTTTTCTAAACATCATTTACAATTTTAACTCCCCAAGTGACTTTGCCTTTGGAAGGTTTAATAAAAGGGTTTTTAGTAGAGCCGGACGCCTTCGTATTTTTTATTTCGTTAGTTATTTTCAATCGTTTAAAAAAAAAATTCATTAGTTTCCAAAATTATCGTTAATTTTCGTTGATTTTTTTTACTTTACGATCGTTTAGTAAAATAATTCCTTCATTAATAAACGATAGTTTTGTTAAAAGTTGGTTCGAAAATGTCGTTCGTTCATTAAAAATCTATCGTTTCTTGAAAATTATGTTCCAAAATATCGTTCTTTCAATAAAAAATCTGTTATCATTCGTTTTTGTTTTTGTTTGTTTTTAAAAACTATCGTTTTTTCAATTCTCTTTAGTATCCAAGTCGTTCGTCCATCGTTTTTTTTCTGGACGCCACCATCGTTCACGAAAACTTTTGTTCGTTCTCATAAATTTCGGATGTTCATAAAACAATGTCCATCTCTAGTTTTTTGTTATTATTTTCAAATTTTCCAATCTGTCAAATATATTTTATTTTGTCTGTCTCCTAGAAACCTATGCAAGAAGAAACCACGTAGTCGTCCAGTGTAGATTTATTGATTCTAACTTGATCCATTTAACATATTTTTCTTTATTTTGCTAATTTCAAGTAACCAGTGCTTGGATCCGGATCCATTAAATATGCAATCTATTAGTGCTGTAAATCCGTAACAAAATGGCGATATTTAATCAAGTACAAAGTTGACGATCTCAACTAAATATCATCATCATAATTTTATAAAAATATCATATATAGAAAAACAAATTTCGGAGTTGGATTGTATCTAAAGCACTTTATGTAACAAAAGAAAAATCTAATACAATTGTTTGATCAAAATTTTGATGTTATAATAAATCCATAAATTAATCTGTAATTTTCTTAAATATTTCCAGAATTATAAATATGACCTTGTGTGTGAAATGTTCCAAAATGACTCTGAACGATATAATATCTCTGGATGTGGGTGGAACAAGGTGACATTTCTAAATTATATTCTTAGTTGGGAACTTTTGAATGCAGGGATTTAGCTTACTTTTATCCCTACTTCCTCCAAAAGCTCAGCCTAAACTGTTTCTTTAATAACTTATTCAAAATCTGTCATAAATGTAAGATAGTTTAATTTATCGAGTTTAAGTTTTGTAGCTGTTTAGTTTAAGTGACCCTCCATGCAAAGATGGCAATGCCCGATTTACAACGGTACCCTTTTAAACTTTGACTGTTTATATCGAGGACTGAATACATCCTGTTGACATCTCTCAAATATTGGTATAATTCCCGTAAATCCGGAGTATACGCTATCCTACAGTGTGAACTTAACTCGGCTGAAGACACAAAATAGTTAATGTTCTAAGCGGTTTTCAAAAATTCAAAATTAAATCTTAATTATTTGTGACTTCCAGAAAGTAAATATTAATATTTCCTAAATATAAAACAGCTTGCTCAATCATCAGCGTCTTTGTAGATACATAAGAATAAGTCCGACATACTTGATCAGCCAAACGTGCTGGGTCACTTGAAATTACGTCTGCAGTCACTTTAGGACGACCAAACAATTATATTTTAAAAACTGATTTCAGATTTGATACAACCAGACAAACTCTTCTCCGTGATCCTAACTCAATGATAGGAAATCAACAATAATAAATCTTTCTTAGATTTTTACCATACGAGGCATCTTCTATTTAATCTTTCAATAGTTGCTCAATTGAATAAACAAAAATTAAAATAAATTACGGAATTTTGATTTTTTTTGTAGATTTTCATTTTACGAAAGTTATAAATGGAGACAACTGTTTGTAATTCTTAGCACCATACAATGTACACCATTCTAACTCAAGAGGGGAAGGATTGATATTGCATTAATTTTAAAATTTCTATTTTCCATCAGGAAACTGTAGGTTAGGTTGATTGGCGGTAGTAATGATTTAAAAAGGAATTGAGGTTTTCCACAAACTCTGATTTTCTAATCCCATATCTCGAAACTATTTCAAACTATGAATTATGATAGTTCAAATAATCTAAGTCTGAAATATCAATGGTTTATACTATCAAAATACGAAGATATAGGGATTTTAAACTCTTAGTTTGTGACAAAGACTCAATTTCTTTGCAGACCATCAAGATAATAAACAAATTCTTTTTACAAGATTCCTATTATCAAGGGTCAGGATTTCTAGTTACATTTCTGGGTTCTTAATGATCTGTTACAAATAATTGTTGAGTTTTTTGATATTTTTGTGAACAAATCAAAAAGACTATATTTAAACTATTGTTGATACTTTAGCAAAAATGTTCGATCCCAGCTCAGCAATGCAACCAGGTGCCTTTAAATAGCCAATTAAATATTCTTTTTTACATTTAACTCAATTTTCATAAATAACTGGCAAGTCATTATAAAACTTAGTTTGTGCTTAAGATTTGCTTAAAACCAATTAAAATTCATCTTTTAATGTAATATTTTTATCTTCTTTCAATTTGTAACTTTTTCTTGTATCAAAGAACAATTGGAAACTTTCAAACTTTGTTAAAATTCTTTTTATGTTTTAGGAGTTTTGAGAAATGGAGCATACTTCATTGATCGTGATCCAGAACCATTTAAACTAGTGCTTAATTATCTTAGAAGTAGTGTACTACTTACAAGTTCTCCTAGTGAACTACAGGTGTGTACTGTGTACTAGGTTATATATTACTAGTCAGTATACTACTAGTCCAACTAGTGAACTACAGGTGTGTACTATGTTATATATAACTAGCTAGTATACTACTAGTGCTACTAGTAAACTACAGGTGTGTACTATGTTGTATATAACTAGCTAGTATATTACTAGTCCAACTAGTGAACTACAGGTGTGTACTATGTTATATATAACTAGTTAGTATACTACTAGTTCTACTTGTAAACTACAGGTGTGTACTATGTTATATATAACTAGCTAGTATACTACTAGTTCTACTTGTGAACTACAGGTGTGTACTGAGTTATATATAACTAGTTAGTAAACTACTAGTTCTACTAGTAAACTATAGGTGTGTACTATGTTATATATAACTAGCTAGTATACTACTAGTTCTACTAGTAAACTACAGGTGTGTACTATGTTATATATAACTAGTTAGTATACTACTAGTTCTACTAGTAAACTATAGGTGTGTACTATGTTATATATAACTAGTTAGTATACTACTAGTTCTACTTGTGAACTACAGGTGTTTACTATGTTATATATAACTAGTTAGTATACTACTAGTCCAACTAGTGAACTACAGGTGTGTACTATGTTATATATAACTAGCTAGTATACTACTAGTCCAACTAGTGAACTACAGGTGTGTACTATGTTATATATAACTAGCTAGTATACTACTAGTCCAACTAGTGAACTACAGGTGTGTACTATGTTATATATAACTAGCTAGTATACTACTAGT